>NW_028145648.1:930000-1063902 GCF_977016875.1 Pavona decussata
TACGTCACTAATTTGCGCACTTTTATCGTTTCCATTATTATGTGACTAATTCGCGCACTTTTATCTGTTCCATTATAACGTCACTAATTCGCGCACTTTTATGTTTCATTAATACGTCATTAATTCGCGCAACTTTATCTGTTTTAGTATTACGTAACTAATTCGCGCAGCTTTATCCGTTCAATTATTGCATAACTAATTTGCGCACTTTTATCTGTTCCATTATTACGTCACTAATTCGCGCACTTTTTATCTGTTCCATTATTACGTCACTAATTCGCGCACTTTTATCTGTTCCATTATTACGTTACTGATACGCAAACTTTCATCTGTTCTCTTATTACGCTGCTGATTCGTGCACTTTTATCTGTTTCCTTATTACGTTACTGACACGCAAACTTTCATGTGTTCTCTAATTACGTTACTGATTCGTGCACTTTTATCTGTTTCCTTATTACGTTACTGATTCGTGCACTTTTTTCTGTGTTCTTATTACGCGGGATGCCCTGAAGGGGCATACCGTGTCTAAAAACGGGTCGATTTCTTTTTTTTTTTTACTTCCTCGTAGCTACAAATCTGTACATTAATTTATTCATTAAACTCACCCCTCTACTACTCGGGGTGTATTGTTCTGATTGTCTTCAACAGAAGCAGGCCAATCAAAATCCATTCCTGTCGCTTACATCGCGAGGGAGGGGACCCACTCACCCCTACCTGTGTAACGTCAACGCATCATTTGATCTATTTATTAAAAACGGATTAAATTTGGCGCCATATTGTTAACATGTTGTGGACTCAAGTGTGCCGTTTTCAAACGAAAATTTCACCACTTTGAAGCGGTAAATCGAAAGAATAACTTCTAAGAAGCACCTGACATTTAAAACGGTGGAAATTGGTGAGTTCTTGGCGAAGGAATCGTGCTTTGTTTGACAGTCTTAGACCACGACGCGAGACTAAAAAGAGGTCATTGAGAAGCTTACGTTATCGTAATGGAATTTCACAAATTTCCGCTGATAGTCTGAGTCGTGCAACACAAGGGAAACAACGTAACGCGATCATCGTGACTCAAACTATTCCATTAGCAAGGATAGTTTTATCAATCGGCGAAGCATACAGTTGGAATAAATGAATCAGCCCCAGCATCACGCGTAATGCCAGTATAGCAGGCATCTTGTTACGTTTCTGACTCGCAAACTTTTGTATGTTCCATTATTACGTCACTAAATCGAGAAGCTTTATCTGTTCCATTATTACTTTGCTGACTCGTGCACTTTTATGTGTTCCATTATTACGTTACTGATTCGCGCACTTTGATATGTTCCATTATTACAATACTGATACGGGCACTTTCAGCTGTTCCATTATTACGTCACTAATTTGCGCAGCGTTATCTGTTGCATTATTACGTCATTAATTCGCGCAGCGTTATCTGTTTCATTATTACATCACTAATTGGCGCAATGTTATTTCCTCCATTATTACGTTACTGATACGCGCACTTTTATCTGTTCTATTATTACATCCCTAATTCGCGCACTTTAATCTGTTCCATTATTACTTAGCTGACTCGTGCACTTTAAGCTGTTCAATTATTACTTACTAATTCGCGCACTTTTCTCTTTCTCATTATTACGTTGCTGATTTGCGCACTTATATCTGTTCCCTTATTACGTTACTGATTCGCGCACTTTTTTCTGCTTCCTTATTACAACACTAATTCGCGCGGTTATATCTGTTCCCTTATTACGTTGCTGATTCGTGCACTTTTATCTGTTCCATTATTACGTTACTGATTCGCCTACTTTTTTCTGTTCCATTACTACGTTACTAATTCGCGCACTTTTGTCTTTTCTTTTATTACGATGCTGATTCGCGCAGTTTTATCTCTTCCTTTATTACGTTACTGATTCACGCACTTTTATCTGTTCTTTTCTCATTATTACTTTACTGATTCGCCCACTTTTGTCTCTTCCCTTATTACGATGCTGATTCGCGCAGTTTTATCTCTTTCTTTATTACGTTACTGATTCACGCACTTATATCTGTTCTTTTCTTACGTTACTGACACGCGCACTTTCATCTGTTGCGTTATTACGTTAGTGATCCGTGCACGTCTATCTGTTTCATTATTACGTTACTGATACGCACACTTTCATCTGTTCCATTATTACGTCACTAATTTCCGCAGCTTTATCTGTTCCATTATTACGTCACTAATTCGCGCAGCATTATCTGTTCCATTATTTTGTCACTAATTTTCGCAGCTTTATCTGTTCCATTATTACGTTACTAATTTGCGCAGCTTTATCTGTTGAATTATTAGGTCACTAATTTGCGCAGCTTTATCTGTTCAATTATTACGTCACCTATTTGTGCAGCTTTATCTGTTCCATTATTACGTCATAAATTGGCGCAGCTTTGTCTGTTCCATTAATAAGTCATTAATTTGCGCAGCTTTATCTGTTCAATTATTACGTCACTAATTTGCGCAGCTTTATCTGTTTCATTATTACGTTACTAATTTGCGCAGCTTTATCTGTTCATTTATTACGTCACTAATTTGTGCAGCTTTATCTGTTCCATTATTACGTCATCAATTTTCGCAGCTGTATCTGTTCCATTATTACGTCACTAATTTGCGCCGCTTTATCTGTTCCATTATTAGGTCATCAATTTGCGCAGCTTTATCTGTTCCATTATTACGTCACTTATTTGCGCAGCTTTATCTGTTCCATTATTACGTCACTAATTTTCGCACTTTTATATGTTCCATTATTACTTTACTAATTTGTGCAGCTTTATCTGTTCCATTATTACGTCACTAATTTGCGCTGCTTTATCTGTTCCATTATTACGTCACTAATTCGCGCACTTTTATCTGTTCCATTATTTTGTCACTAATTCGCGCAGCTTTATCTGTTCCATTATTACATTACTAATTTGCGCAGCTTTATCTGTTCAATTATTACGTCACTAATTTTCGCACTTTTATATGTTCCATTATTACTTTACTAATTTGTGCAGCTTTATCTGTTCCATTATTACGTCACTAATTTGCGCACTTTTATCTGTTCCATTATTACGTCACTAATTCGCGCAGCTTTATCTGTTCCATTATTGCATAACTAATTTGCGCACTTTTATCTGTTCCATTATTACGTTACTAATTCGCGCACTTTCATCTGTTCCATTATAACGTCACTAATTCGCGCACTTTAATCTGTTTCATTAATACGTCATTAATTCGCGCAACTTTATCTGTTTTAGTATTACGTCACTAATTCGCGCAGCTTTATCTGTTCAATTATTGCATAACTAATTTGCGCACTTTTACCTGTTCCCTTATTACGTCACTAATTTGCAAACATTCATATGTACTCTTATTACGTTACTGATACGCGCACTTTCATCTGTTCCATTATTACGTTACTGATACGCGCACTTTCATCTGTTTCATAATTACGTCACTAACTCGCGCAGCTTTTGTAAGACTTTCTTACTGATACGCGCACTTTTATCAGTTCTATTATTACGTCACTTATTCGCGCCCTTTTATCTGTTCCATTATTACGTTACTGATACGCGCACTGTCATTTGTTCCATTATTACGTCACTAATTCGCGCAGCTTTATCTGTTCCATTATTACGTTACTGATACGCGCACTTTCATTTGTTCCATTATTACGTCACTAATTCGCGCAGCTTTTGTAAAACTTTCTTATTGATACGCGCACTTTTAGCTGTTCCATTATTACTTTACTGATTCGCGCACTTTTCTCTTTCTCGTTATTTCGTTACTGATTTAAGCAATTTTATCTGCTTCCTTATTACGTCACTAATTTGCGCACTTATTTCTGTTCCCTTATTACGTTGCTGATTCGCGCAGGTTTATCTGTTTTCTTATTACGTTCCTGATTCGCTCACTTTTATTTGTTCTCTTATTACGTTGCTGATTCGGTGACTTATGTCTGTTCCCTTATAACGTTTCTGATTGGCGCACTTTGATCTGTTCGCTTATTACGTTGCTGATTCGCGCAATTTTATCTCATTCTTTATTACGTTCAAGTTGCTGATTCGCGCAGTTTTATCTGTTGTCTTATTACGTTGTTGATTCGCGCACTTTTATCTGTTCTCTTATTACGTTGTTAATTTTCTCACTTTTATCTGTTCTCTTATTACGTTACTGATTCACGAACTTTTATCTGTTCCCTTTTTACGTTACTAATACGCGCAGCTTTATCTGTTCCATTATTTCGTCACTAATTCGCGCACTTTTATCTGTTCCATTATTACGTTACTGATACGCAAACTTTCATCTGTTCTCTTATTACGCTGCTGATTCGTGCACTTTTATCTGTTTCCTTATTACGTTACTGACACGCAAACTTTCATGTGTTCTCTAATTACGTTACTGATTCGTGCACTTTTATCTGTTTCCTTATTACGTTACTGATTCGTGCACTTTTTTCTGTGTTCTTATTACGCGGGATGCCCTGAAGGGGCATACCGTGTCTAAAAACGGGTCGATTTCTTTTTTTTTTTTCCTTCCTCGTAGCTACAAATCTGTACATTAATTTATTCATTAAACTCACCCCTCTACTACTCGGGGTGTATTGTTCTGATTGTCTTCAACAGAAGCAGGCCAATCAAAATCCATTCCTGTCGCTTACATCGCGAGGGAGGGGACCCACTCACCCCTACCTGTGTAACGTCAACGCATCATTTGATCTATTTATTAAAAACGGATTAAATTTGGCGCCATATTGTTAACATGTTGTGGACTCAAGTGTGCCGTTTTCAAACGAAAATTTCACCACTTTGAAGCGGTAAATCGAAAGAATAACTTCTAAGAAGCACCTGACATTTAAAACGGTGGAAATTGGTGAGTTCTTGGCGAAGGAATCGTGCTTTGTTTGACAGTCTTAGACCACGACGCGAGACTAAAAAGAGGTCATTGAGAAGCTTACGTTATCGTAATGGAATTTCACAAATTTCCGCTGATAGTCTGAGTCGTGCAACACAAGGGAAACAACGTAACGCGATCATCGTGACTCAAACTATTCCATTAGCAAGGATAGTTTTATCAATCGGCGAAGCATACAGTTGGAATAAATGAATCAGCCCCAGCATCACGCGTAATGCCAGTATAGCAGGCATCTTGTTACGTTTCTGACTCGCAAACTTTTGTATGTTCCATTATTACGTCACTAAATCGAGAAGCTTTATCTGTTCCATTATTACTTTGCTGACTCGTGCACTTTTATGTGTTCCATTATTACGTTACTGATTCGCGCACTTTGATATGTTCCATTATTACAATACTGATACGGGCACTTTCAGCTGTTCCATTATTACGTCACTAATTTGCGCAGCGTTATCTGTTGCATTATTACGTCATTAATTCGCGCAGCGTTATCTGTTTCATTATTACATCACTAATTGGCGCAATGTTATTTCCTCCATTATTACGTTACTGATACGCGCACTTTTATCTGTTCTATTATTACATCCCTAATTCGCGCACTTTAATCTGTTCCATTATTACTTAGCTGACTCGTGCACTTTAAGCTGTTCCATTATTACTTACTAATTCGCGCACTTTTCTCTTTCTCATTATTTCGTTACTGATTTGCGCACTTTTATCTGCTTTCTTATTACGTCACTGATTCGCACACTTATATATTTTCCCTTATTACGTTGCTGATTTGCGCACTTATATCTGTTCCCTTATTACGTTACTGATTCGCGCACTTTTTTCTGCTTCCTTATTACAACACTAATTCGCGCGGTTA
This sequence comes from Pavona decussata, assembly GCF_977016875.1. Lineage (NCBI taxonomy): Eukaryota > Metazoa > Cnidaria > Anthozoa > Scleractinia > Agariciidae > Pavona > Pavona decussata. The sequence goes on from NW_028145648.1 coordinate 935,793, forward strand.
TATCTGTTCCCTTATTACGTTGCTGATTCGTGCACTTTTATCTTTTCCATTATTACGTTACTGATTCGCCTACTTTTTTTCTGTTCCATTACTACGTTACTAATTCGCGCACTTTTGTCTTTTCTTTTATTACGATGCTGATTCGCGCAGTTTTATCTCTTCCTTTATTACGTTACTGATTCACGCACTTTTATCTGTTCTTTTCTCATTATTACTTTACTGATTCGCCCACTTTTGTCTCTTCCCTTATTACGATGCTGATTCGCGCAGTTTTATCTCTTTCTTTATTACGTTACTGATTCACGCACTTATATCTGTTCTTTTCTTACGTTACTGACACGCGCACTTTCATCTGTTGCGTTATTACGTTAGTGATCCGTGCACGTCTATCTGTTTCATTATTACGTTACTGATACGCACACTTTCATCTGTTCCATTATTACGTCACTAATTTCCGCAGCTTTATCTGTTCCATTATTACGTCACTAATTCGCGCAGCATTATCTGTTCCATTATTTTGTCACTTATTAGCGCAGCTTTATCTGTTCCATTATTACGTCACTAATTCGCGCACTTTTATCTGTTCCATTATTTTGTCACTAATTTTCGCAGCTTTATCTGTTCCATTATTACGTTACTAATTTGCGCAGCTTTATCTGTTGAATTATTAGGTCACTAATTTGCGCAGCTTTATCTGTTCAATTATTACGTCACTCATTTGCGCAGCTTTATCTGTTCCATTATTACGTTACTAATTTGCGCAGCTTTATCTGTTCAATTATTACGTCACTAATTTGCGCAGCTTTATCTGTTCATTTATTACGTCACTAATTTGTGCAGCTTTATCTGTTCCATTATTACGTCATCAATTTTCGCAGCTGTATCTGTTCCATTATTACGTCACTAATTTGTGCAGCTTTATCTGTTCCATTATTACGTCATCAATTTGCGAAGCTTTATCTGTTCAATTATTACGTCACTTATTTGCGCAGCTTTATCTGTTCCATTATTACGTCACTAATTTTCGCACTTTTATATGTTCCATTATTACTTTACTAATTTGTGCAGCTTTATCTGTTCCATTATTACGTCACTAATTTGCGCTGCTTTATCTGTTCCATTATTACGTCACTTATTCGCGTACTTTTATCTGTTCCATTATTTTGTCACTAATTCGCCCAGCTTTATCTGTTTCATTATTACATTACTAATTTGCGCAGCTTTATCTGTTCAATTATTACGTCACTAATTTTCGCACTTTTATATGTTCCATTATTACTTTACTAATTTGTGCAGCTTTATCTGTTCCATTATTACGTCACTAATTTGCGCACTTTTATCTGTTCCATTATTACGTCACTAACTTCCGCAGCTTTATCTGTTCCATTATTACGTTACTAATTCGCGCACTTTTATCTGTTCCATTATTACGTTACTAATTTGCGCACTTTTATCTGTTCCATTATTACTTCACTAATTTGCGCAGCTTAATCTGTTCCATTAATACGTCACTCATTTGCGCAGCTTTATCTGTTCCATTATTACGTCACTAATTTGCACATTTTTATCTGTTCCATTATTAGGTCACTAATTCGCGCAGCTTTATCTGTTCCATTATTACGTTACTAATTCGCGCACTTTTATCTGTTCCATTATTACGTCAATAATTCGTGCAGCTTTATCTGTTCCATTATTACGTTACTGATACGCGCATTTTTATTTGTTCTATTAATACATCACTAATTCGTGCAGCTTTATTTTTTCCATTTTTACGTTACTAATTTGCGCACTTTTATCTGTTCCATTATTAAATTACTGATACGTGCACTTTTATCTGTTCTATTATTACATCACTAATTCGCGCACTTTAATCTGTTCCATTATTACTTTGCTGACTCGCGCACTTTAAGCTGTTGTATTATTACTTTACTAATTCGTGCACTTTTTTCTTTCTCATTATTTCGTTACTGATTTGCGCACTTTTATCTGCTTTGTTATTATGTCACTTATTCCCACACTTATATCTTTTCCCTTATTACGTTACTGATTCGTGCACTCTTTTCTGCTTCCTTATTACGTTACTTATTTGCGCAGTTATATCTGTACCCTTATTACGTTGCTGATTCGAGCACTTTTATCTGTTCCATTATTACGTTACTGATTCGCCTACTTTTTTCTGTTTCATTTTTACGTCGCTGATTGGCGCACTTTCATCTATTCCATTATTACGTTACTGATTCGCGCACTTTTATCTGTTCTCTTATAAAATTGCCGATTTGCGCAGTTTTATCTCTTCCTATATTACGTTATTGATTCGCGCACTTTTATCTGTTCTTTTCTTACGTTACTGATTCGCACACTTTTATTCTTTCCCTTATTACGTTACTGATTCGTGCACTTTTATCTGTTGCGTTACTCCGTTAGTGATTCGTGCACTTTTATTCGTTCCCTTATTACGTTCCTTATTCGCACACTCTTATCTGTTCTCTTATAACGTTACTGATTCGTGCACTTTTTTTTGTTCCATTATTACGTTATTGATTCACGCGCTTTAATCTGTTGCCTTATTACGTTATTGATTCGTGCACTTTTATCTGTTCTATTTTTACGTTGCTGATTCACGCGCTTTTATCTGTTGCCTTATTTCGTTACTGATTCGTGCACTTTTATTTGTTCTGTTATTTTAGTACTGATCCGCGCAGTTTTGTCTGTTCCCTTATTACGTTACTGATTCACGCACTTTTATCTGTTCTCTTATTACGTTGTTGATTCGCGCACTTTTATCTATTCCCTTTTTACGTTACTAATTCGTTTAACTTTATCTGTTCCATTATTTCGTCACTAATTCGCGCACTTTTATCTATTCCATTATTACGTTACTGATACGCGCACTTTTATCTGTTCTCTTTTAACGTTACTGATTCGTGCACTTTTATCTGTTTCCTTATTACGTTACTGATTCGCGCACTTTTATCTGTTCCATTATTACGTTACTGATACGCGCACTTTTATCTGTTCTCTTATAACGTTACTGATTCGTGCACTTTTATCTGTTCCATTATTTTGTCACTAATTTTCGCAGCTTTATCTGTTCCATTATTACGTTACTAATTTGCGCAGCTTTATCTGTTGAATTATTAGGTCACTAATTTGCGCAGCTTTATCTGTTCAATTATTACGTCACTCATTTGCGCAGCTTTATCTGTTCCATTATTACGTTACTAATTTGCGCAGCTTTATCTGTTCATTTATTACGTCACTAATTTGTGCAGCTTTATCTGTTCCATTATTACGTCATCAATTTTCGCAGCTGTATCTGTTCCATTATTACGTCACTAATTTGTGCAGCTTTATCTGTTCCATTATTACGTCATCAATTTGCGAAGCTTTATCTGTTCAATTATTACGTCACTTATTTGCGCAGCTTTATCTGTTCCATTATTACGTCACTAATTTTCGCACTTTTATATGTTCCATTATTACTTTACTAATTTGTGCAGCTTTATCTGTTCCATTATTACGTCACTAATTTGCGCTGCTTTATCTGTTCCATTATTACGTCACTTATTCGCGTACTTTTATCTGTTCCATTATTTTGTCACTAATTCGCCCAGCTTTATCTGTTTCATTATTACATTACTAATTTGCGCAGCTTTATCTGTTCAATTATTACGTCACTAATTTTCGCACTTTTATATGTTCCATTATTACTTTACTAATTTGTGCAGCTTTATCTGTTCCATTATTACGTCACTAATTTGCGCACTTTTATCTGTTCCATTATTACGTCACTAACTTCCGCAGCTTTATCTGTTCCATTATTACGTTACTAATTCGCGCACTTTTATCTGTTCCATTATTACGTTACTAATTTGCGCACTTTTATCTGTTCCATTATTACTTCACTAATTTGCGCAGCTTAATCTGTTCCATTAATACGTCACTCATTTGCGCAGCTTTATCTGTTCCATTATTACGTCACTAATTTGCACATTTTTATCTGTTCCATTATTAGGTCACTAATTCGCGCAGCTTTATCTGTTCCATTATTACGTTACTAATTCGCGCACTTTTATCTGTTCCATTATTACGTCAATAATTCGTGCAGCTTTATCTGTTCCATTATTACGTTACTGATACGCGCATTTTTATTTGTTCTATTAATACATCACTAATTCGTGCAGCTTTATTTTTTCCATTTTTACGTTACTAATTTGCGCACTTTTATCTGTTCCATTATTAAATTACTGATACGTGCACTTTTATCTGTTCTATTATTACATCACTAATTCGCGCACTTTAATCTGTTCCATTATTACTTTGCTGACTCGCGCACTTTAAGCTGTTGTATTATTACTTTACTAATTCGTGCACTTTTTTCTTTCTCATTATTTCGTTACTGATTTGCGCACTTTTATCTGCTTTGTTATTATGTCACTTATTCCCACACTTATATCTTTTCCCTTATTACGTTACTGATTCGTGCACTCTTTTCTGCTTCCTTATTACGTTACTTATTTGCGCAGTTATATCTGTACCCTTATTACGTTGCTGATTCGAGCACTTTTATCTGTTCCATTATTACGTTACTGATTCGCCTACTTTTTTCTGTTTCATTTTTACGTCGCTGATTGGCGCACTTTCATCTATTCCATTATTACGTTACTGATTCGCGCACTTTTATCTGTTCTCTTATAAAATTGCCGATTTGCGCAGTTTTATCTCTTCCTATATTACGTTATTGATTCGCGCACTTTTATCTGTTCTTTTCTTACGTTACTGATTCGCACACTTTTATTCTTTCCCTTATTACGTTACTGATTCGTGCACTTTTATCTGTTGCGTTACTCCGTTAGTGATTCGTGCACTTTTATTCGTTCCCTTATTACGTTCCTTATTCGCACACTCTTATCTGTTCTCTTATAACGTTACTGATTCGTGCACTTTTTTTTGTTCCATTATTACGTTATTGATTCACGCGCTTTAATCTGTTGCCTTATTACGTTATTGATTCGTGCACTTTTATCTGTTCTATTTTTACGTTGCTGATTCACGCGCTTTTATCTGTTGCCTTATTTCGTTACTGATTCGTGCACTTTTATTTGTTCTGTTATTTTAGTACTGATCCGCGCAGTTTTGTCTGTTCCCTTATTACGTTACTGATTCACGCACTTTTATCTGTTCTCTTATTACGTTGTTGATTCGCGCACTTTTATCTATTCCCTTTTTACGTTACTAATTCGTTTAACTTTATCTGTTCCATTATTTCGTCACTAATTCGCGCACTTTTATCTATTCCATTATTACGTTACTGATACGCGCACTTTTATCTGTTCTCTTTTAACGTTACTGATTCGTGCACTTTTATCTGTTTCCTTATTACGTTACTGATTCGCGCACTTTTATCTGTTCCATTATTACGTTACTGATACGCGCACTTTTATCTGTTCTCTTATAACGTTACTGATTCGTGCACTTTTATCTGTTTCCTTATTACGTTACTGATTTGCGCACTTTTATCTGTACTCTTATTACGTTACTGATTCGCGCACTTTTATCTGTTCCATTATTACGTTACTGATACGCGCACTTTTATCTGTTCTCTTATAACGTTACTGATTCGTGCACTTTTATCTGTTTCCTTATTACGTTACTGATACGCGCACTTTCATCTGTTAAATAATTACGTCACTAATTCGCGTAGCTTTATCTGTTCCGTTATTACGTCACTACTTCGCACACTTACATCTCTTTCATTAATTCGTTACTGATTTGCGCACTTTTATCTGCTTCCTTATTACGTCACTAATTCGTGCACTTATTTCTGTTCCCTTATTATGTTGCTGATTCTCGCAGGTTTATCTGTTCCCTTATTACGTCACTAATTTGCGCACTTATTTCTGTTCCCTTATTATGTTGCTGATTCTCGCAGGTTTATCTGTTCCCTTATTACGTCACTAATTTGCGCACTTATTTCTGTTCCCTTATTACGTCACTAATTCGCGTAGCTTTATCTGTTCCATTATTACGTCACTACTTCGCACACTTACATCTCTTTCATTAATTCGTTACTGATTTGCGCACTTTTATCTGCTTCCTTATTACGTCACTAATTCGTGCACTTATTTCTGTTCCCTTATTATGTTGCTGATTCTCGCAGGTTTATCTGTTCTCTTATTACGTTCCCGGTTGGCCCTCTTATATCTGCTCTCTTATTAAGTTACTGATTCGCGCACTGTTATCTGTTCCATTATTACGTTACTGAGTCGCTTACTTTTTTCTGTTTCATTATTACGTCGCTGATTGGCGCACTTTTATCTGTTTCCTTATTACGTTTCTGATTCGCGCAGTTTTTTTCTCTTCCTTTATTACGTTACTGATTTGCGCACTTTCATCTGTTCTTTTCTTACATTACTGATTCGCGCACTTTTATCTGTTCTCTTATTACGCTGCTGATTCGCGCAGTTTTATCTCTTTCTTTATTACGTTACTGATTCGCGCTTTTTTATCTGTTCTTTTATTACGTTACTGATTCGGGCACTTTTATCTGTTCCCTTATTACGTTACTGATTCGCGCACTTTCATCTGTTCCCTTATTAAGTTGCTGATTCGCACACTTTTATCTGTTCCCTTATTAAGTTGCTGATTCGCGCACTTTTATCTGTTTCCTTATTACGTTACTGATTCACTCACTTTTATCTGTTGCGTTATTACGTTAGTGATTCGTGCACTTTGATATGTTCCCTTATTACGTTCCTTATTCGCGCACTTTTATCTGTTCCTTTATTACGTTACTAATTCGTTCACTTTTATTTGTTCTCTTATTACGTTAATGATTCGTGCACTTTTATTTGTTCTCTTACTATGTTGCTGATTCGCAGACTTTTATCTGTTCCCTCATTACGTTTCTGATTAGCGCACATTAATCTGTTCTCTTATTACGTTGTTGATTTGCGCACTTTTATCTGTTCTCTTATTACGTTACTGATTCAAGCACTTTTATCTGTTTCTTTTTTACGTTACTAATTCGCGCAGCTTTATCTGTTCCATTATTACGTTACTGATTCGCGCACTTTTATTTGTTCTCTTACTACGTTATTGATTCGTGTACTTTTATCTGTTCTCTTATAAAATTGCCGATTTGCGCAGTTTTATCTCTTCCTTTATTACGTTATTGATTTGCGCACTTTTATCTGTTCTTTTTTTACGTTATTGATTTGCGCACTTTTATCTGTTCTTTTCTTACGTTACTGATTCGCACACTTTTATCTGTTCCGTTGTTACGTTACTGATTCGCGCTTTTTTATCTGTTCTTTTCTTACGTTACTGATTCGTGCATTTTTATCTGTTCCCTTATTACGTTACTGATTCGTGCACTTTTATTTGTTGCGTTACTCCGTTAGTGATTCGTGCACTTTTATTCGTTCCCTTATTACGTTCCTTATTCGCGCACTTTTATCTGTTCTCTTATAACGTTACTGATTCGTGCACTTTTATTTGTTCCATTATTACGTTATTGATTCACGCGCTTTAATCCGTTGCCTTATTACGTTATTGATTCGTGCACTTTTATCTGTTCTATTATTACGTTGCTGATTCACGCGCTTTTATCTGTTGCCTTATTTCGTTACTGATTCGTGCACTTTTATTTGTTCTGTTTATTTTAGTACTGATCCGCGCAGTTTTATCTGTTCCCTTATTACGTTACTGATTCTTGCACTTTTATCTGTTCCTATATTACGTTACTGATTCACGCACTTTTATCTGTTCCCTTATTACGATGCTGATTCGCGGAGTTTTTTTCTCTTCCTTTATTATGTTACTGATTTGCGCACTTTCATCTGTTCTTTTCTTACATTACTGATTCGCGCACGTTCATCTGTTCCATTATGACGTTACTAATTTGCGCACTTTTATCTGTTCTCTTATTACGCTGCTGATTCGCGCAGTTTTATCTTATTCTTTATTACGTTACTGATTCGCGCTTCTTTTATCTGTTCTTTTATTACGTTACTGATTCGCGCACTTTTATCTGTTCCCTGATTAAGTTGCTGATTGGCGCACTTTTATCTGTTTCCTTATTACGTTACTGATTCACTCACTTTTATCTGTTGCGTTATTACGTTAGTGATTCGTGCACTTTGATATGTTCCCTTATTACGTTCCTTATTCGCGCACTTTTATCTGTTCCTTTATTACGTTACTAATTTGTTCACTTTTAGTTGTTCTCTTATTACGTTAATGATTCGTGCACTTTTATTTGTTCTCTTATTATGTTGCTGATTCGCAGACTTTTATCTGTTCCCTCATTACGTTTCTGATTGGCGCACATTTATCTGTTCTCTTATTACGTTGTTCAAGTTGATTTACGCACTTCTATCTGTTCTCTTATTACGTTACTGCTTCAAGCACTTTTATCTGTTTCCTTTTTACGTTACTAATTCGCGCAGCTTTATCTGTTCCATTATTACGTTACTGATTCGCGTACTTTTATTTGTTCTCTTATTACGTTATTGATTCGTGTACTTTTATCTGTTTCCTTATTACGTTACTGATTCGTGCACTTTTTTCTCTACTCTTTTTACGTTGCTGACTCGCGCACTTTTATCTGTTCCATTATTACGTCACCAATTCGCAAACTTTCATCTGTTCCATTATTACGTTACTGATACGGGCACTTTCGTCTGTTCGATAATTACGGTATTAATTCGCGCAGCTTTATCTGTTCCATTATTACGTCACTAATTCGCGCACTTTTATCTGTTCTATTATTACGTTACTGATACGCGTATTTTCATCTGTTCCATTATTACGTCACTTATTGGCGCAGCTTTATCTCTTCCATTATTATGTCACTAATTCGCGCACTTTCATCTTTTTTATTATTACGTTATTGATAGGCGCATTTTGATCTGTTCCATTATTACGTCACAAATTCGCGCAGCTTTATGTGTTCCCATATTACTTCACTAATTCGCGCCCTTTTATCTGTATTTGACTCTGTACTGGAAATTTAGGTTGAATAGATCGCGATCTTTTAATTGACGGTCTTGACAAAAAGGAGGAGACCCCGTGAACAAATCTGTTTGCCTATGGACAACTGGCCGCTGTTCCCCCCGTGCCAGGGAACTTTGGTTACGCAGCGTGCTGTTTGAACGTTCAATGTGTCGATGGCGTTCTGGCCGCGTGTCTTTCGAAATTTCAGAAGCGAGCTGACGTGAAGAAAATCTTTCCAGAGCAAGCGTGATAACGGCTTCAATTGAGTCGGAAATGCACTGGAAGGATAGGTATTGATCGCTACTTTGATTCTATGAAGGAATTGGGACACCGGGGATGATTTCAACGGATTTATACCAGTTCACGCTTCGGGCATTGCTGACATAGAGTTCGGCCTTTCGTTGAAATCACACTTAACAGTAGAAACCCGAATGACGCTAACTCGCCGAAATCGCTTCGAATCAGCTTGAAAAACTGGTAATTGACGAAGAATACAAGAAGAAACAGGGTAAGTTGACTTTATTGTCAAAACACTGTTATTTTCTACCATTTTACACAACTCCGTTCGTATTCCCATACAAATCCTTATAATTCAACGGTTCTCTGATATTGAGCTTGAGCTGCCTGTGACCTATACAGCTCCAATTTTGATAGGAGGATCTCATGGTCAATAGTATCAAATGCCTTTTTTAAGTCAATAAACAGAATGACATTTGTCAAACCGTCGTCGATGTTACAATACCAATTATCTGTGATATCAATAAGAGCTGTAAGAGTAGAGTGCAGAGGTCTAAAGCCAGACTGAAATTTCGAAAGTAGCTTATTGTCATTTATCTTGTTTTTGATCGCACAATTCATCCTTTTGTTTTCTTATTATGAAACTCAGTTTTCTCGCTATAATTTGCATTGCGAGCAGTCCTACTGCGAGCAACAACAATACTATGAACAAGGTAACTCTTGAATAGTGCAGGGACCACTTGTACAAACAGCAGCAAATTGTAGCCGGATCTTTGTGTAGATCAGGATCAGCAATGTTGAATAAAACGTAAAATTAAATGCAAGGGTGATCGGACAGCTAACTGATAATTTTATTGCCCAATATTTCGGTTAGACAATACTAACCTTCTTCACGGGCGGCAAAAAGCTAAGTAAAAATTGGAAATAAACGGTTACAATATTTGTATCGTCTTTGTATCGTATTTAGCTGTCCGATCAGCCTTGCATTTAATTTAACGTAATACTATGAACCTTATTCCAAAATGGCTACCGTTACCTTTTTTCCTCATTCTCGACCCCAGTGCTTACGCTTATAACAATCTGAATGACCGGTCATGCGCAGAAGAGCTCTGGAGTCGAAAATTCTTTTTTCCTTTTTTCCTGATTTTTCCTCAGATCACGCGCGCACGCGCGCACGCGCGCAAAGCGATGGTAAAATTATGCAAATTAGAAAAGTGAACGATTGGGGATTGGGGAGAGCGAGAAAAAACGCCCGCGTTTCTCGAGGCTCGCTAGGAATCGCGCGTGACACAACTTTGGAGAAGAAAGAGGTTGCTTGCAGTCTACAATTTAATTTACAATATTTTAAAATCTTTCTCATTTCTTCAGATGAATTTTTTTGAAACTGCGTTTGTGGCTTTTCTAAAAAAAAAGAGCAAGGCTGATTACACGGTCAGGGAAGTATATGACCGTGAAATCAGCCTTGCTCTTTTTTTAGGTTATTTGCTTTACAAATTTTTTGATGATTAGATCCTTCATTACAGGATCCGGTTCTTTTATTTTGTTGCGGTGGCCCTTGCAAACACAGTTTATTATTTGTGGATTTTGAAGGTTCCTTTGTAAATTTCCATCCTTTTCTGATATCAGCCTTCTCGCGGCCCGGCTTTTAATCGATTTTAATTTTGGCTTGTTAAGTTGTTTTGAGTAATTCATTAAAAACACACAGGATACAAGGCGCGTTAATAACGAGCCATGAGATTACATACACTAAGAATAAGAAAAGGTCAAACATTCAAACCTAGCTAACCTGACCCTCCGTGTAAAAAGCTCAACGAGGCCGTAGGAAAGTGCAAATTAGTCTCTAAAGGGTACCGATTAATTAAATAAAATTCATTACTTCCCCGGTTCAGACTGTTGGGGGTTACGTTTGTCGCAGGTTTGGGGTAGAAACTCTGCATGTTTTATGTGTCAACAACAACAACAACAATAACAACAACAACAACAACTGATTAACTTTATTTTTACAAACTGAAAAAAAGGCCTCTGTAGCCCGCAGTTAGCAGAGCTATTCTAGGCAGGCTACTTAAACTGACAATATATAGTTAATAAGCTCGCACACACACACCCACACACACACAATTAAATAAATAAATGTGCGAATAAATAAGAATAAATAATAGATAATAGCAGTGATAATTAAAGGTTATAACTAAGCCAGACATACATAAATTGCGTTAGCCTAAGGGGAAAATAACAGGTCAAAGAGAAAGCTAGTCAGTTAAAATACAAATATAAGCTAGAAAGGTCAATGTAGCGCAAGTCAACACTCATCTCCTCAGTTTCAAGTATTTTGAAAAGCAGCTGAGTTAGCTTGCGTTTAAAAGGTGCTTTCGTTAGCTTGCGAAGTTCATGGGGGATACGATTCCATATTTTCGCACCAACTCTGGAAAAAGAAAGTAACTGATGATTTGTTCTCGCCTGTTTTATATAGATGCTTCCAGCTACTGAGAAACGAGTAGAGTAGGAATGAATCCGTTCAGAGCGAGTAAAGAGTTCAGAAATATTGGGAGGAGCACAATGATTTTCGATGTCATGTAACAGAGAGGCAACCAATTTGAAGTTAAGCATTTTTATCGGTAGAATTCCCGAACAGGCAAAAAGAGGAGCACTGTGAGATGTATAATCCGAAAAAAACATTAGACGAAAAACCCGCTTTTGTAAAATGACTATTTTGTTTAGATGAACATTCGCGGCTTGTCCGCAAGCAACGAGACCGTAGAAAATATACGGTTCGATGAGCGAGCGGTAAATGTTTAGAAGAGTAGTACGCGGTACCAAGTGTCTAAGCCTTGCAATAACACCGATATCTTTACTTATTTTCGTGGAAATGTAGTTAATATGATGCTTCCAGGAGAGATTATCGTCAATGAGAACACCTAGGTATTTCACATATGTCTTACGGTTCAAGAGGTACCAATTGTTCCGAGTTATTGTCAAGTATTTTAAGGTTTACTTCACGGTATAGTTTACGTTGATAAGGATGAAAAATAACGAAATTAGATTTAGATACGTTAAAAGATAATTTGTTTGAATTCAACCATTCACACAACTTTAATAACTCTTCATTGATGACAACTTCAAGTTTATCGTGTCTTATGTGTTTTGTCAAGAGATCGTGATTACGTTTTATTTTGGAAAGTCGCTACCAAGTTAATTTGGAATTTATAGAGATACAGCGAGATAAAATTAATTTTATAGTCACTTGAAATGGTAATAGCTTTTTGGCATAAAGTGTCAGGGCTCATTTTGGTGTTAAAGCGGCCTTAGTATTAGCGTCAGATTAAAGCCTTCTTAATTAAGTGATTGTTTACTCAGACGTACAGCGTTGTAAACCTTAGCATTGAAACAAAAGGTGTGATCTAAACAATCGGTTTTCGCATATAATGTTCCACCAAGATTTTAACTTGAAACCGTTATTTCGTTTTTTTTTTCTCTTTTCAGTCCTTTTTTAATTAAAGAGGCTCGACCCGGGTCCGTGTGATAATGGGTATGACGGGTATTTCGTGATTCGTGAGAAGGGAGGAGTAAGTTCGAGGAGTGACGTCATGTAGTGGGATATCACGTGATCTCACTACCGAAGACGGTCTGAAGTTGTGTTGGTGACTTTGCTGTTTTCAGTTTTGTGAAGATTTTTTTGTTTTGATGCAGCTTTGGTGAGCGATGATCTCATAAAACGAAGGTAAGTCTTCTGACCGATCACTATTGAAATTTTCCAATAATTTGACTGCAGCAGCGCTCAGTTTAATACCTGGGTATGGGGAGCCATGTTGTTTCGAGGTCAAGATTAGGAAACCATGGGATAAATGTTGTATCCGTTAATAACACGTAGGATAATAAGCTTGCTAATGCTTTTAAAGCTAAACATGTTATTTGTTAAGTTTTGGTGTGTTCTGATTCATTTTATAATATGAAAGAAACAGGAAGCTGAGATAAACGCAATACTTTACTTCGTGGTAAAGTTCAGATTTCTAGCAAGGGTTCCATTAATTAATCTTACTTCCTTGCCCAAAGTTTGGCAAATATGGATTCGCATTCCGCCAATATTTGATTTTATTTGCAGTGTTAAACGTATAATTGATGTTGTGATGTTAACCTTATTATAACTCCGACACTTTCTCCAGGGCTAGGGCTAATCGCCCTCATGGACACACAAACACAGTCAAAATACTAGAACGAGATACGTAACTTATTTCTGAACTGCAAGTTGTATTCGACTGCGAAGTGTTCCTTCTTTTTATTTGGTAAGTTAACTTCGTTTTATCAGACCATCTTTTATCATGAAATACGGCAGGTTTTTACCGATATGTGTGATCGAACCAATCTGATCGAACGTTAACGAGTAAATTATATTCCTCTGGCAGTTGAAATCCTTCGAATTTTAATGTGTGTAACCACGTTGAAATCCAGTTCATCATTTGTAAATTCAAAGTTTTGATCGCAGTAATTTTCTATAGGCTTTGAATGTCCAGGGTGTTCGATCGAATCGTCATTATTATGTGAAACTGTAAAATATGCTCATGAAGTCGCCGTTAGTGAGTGACGTGACTTCACTTCCTTACTTTATATTTACTTCTACTATTATTGTTTTCGAAATGTTGAGCTTAATAATTATTTGTAGTTCGTGTGACCATGTTTAACAGATACAGTATTTTAAAGCTTCCCTTTTTTTATAATTTTTGGGCTTCTTTAAGTGCTGAATTTGTCATTTTCTTCTTGCCATGTAATGCAATTGACAGTTCTGATTGGAGAGTTGTTGAACTGCATTAAAACCAGAATTATTCACAAAGCATTTGTTGTTACATGTAAAGCTATTCAGATGTAGCAGTTTGCACAATTGTTGAACAAGTGACTGTTTTGTATTCCCATAGGGCTACTCTGGGTTAAAAGGTAAGTGCGAAGGATTTTTTTGGGTTTCAAATTGACGATTTTGGGAGTTTTTGGATAAGAAAATTTTGGCTAGTATTTCTTAGGGTAGTCTTATTTTACCAGGGATTATTTTTGGTATTCAAAAAAGAAAATGGGAAGATTCATGATAAAAAAAAATATCGTTATGGTACATTAAGTAAATGAAAGATACAAAAAGCGTTTGTTTTAATATTCACCAGCTGGCTTGTATTACATTGCTTCCGTTCTGATCTTGAAATCGATCAGAAGTTAAACATTAACCAGCTAAGCAATAGTCCAGGACAAAGTGTTTGTTGGAATGACTACTACCTACATCTGTGAAAGTTTATTGCTGGTAGTATGTTAAATAAACAGACATGGACAATCCACTTTTCTTGTTGTTCTTTGTTTGTCCTTCAATCTTTTCAGAGAGTGTTTTTACAGTTCAAAAAATCAGCACGGGATTTTGGAGGGTTTTGTTTAGGGGATTTTTTGGGCTTCACCTCAAGTCCAAGGGATTTTTTGGGATCACTTTTAAACTAGAGTCCCCCCCTCCTCGCTGGGTTTAATTTTTACTCATTCATTCATACTTAAGGTGTACAATTTAACCAGTGAAATAAAACTGATACCTCATTTTACAATGCCTTTCATGCAAACTTCAAACGATTGTTTTGTCACGAGCATCTGTTGGGATTTCTAATACATTCTGTCTTGGCACCAGACAGCCAAGCAGATTGCTGTACAAAAGCTATTTGAATGCATAAAGGTAGTATTGACAGATCAAGACTGATTTGAGTTGGTTTTATGGTGTTCTAATTTTATTGGAGTTTGGCTAATTTTTATTTCTGTGGTTCTATTTTTAGACAGACATTAGTGGTGTCATGAGTGACATTCCTGAACAGCCAAATTCCGCAAGGTATGAGTTGTCTTGTCTCTAAAAACTAGTTAAACATACATACATATATTAAAGTGTATATGACATAAAAAAATTTTTCTCGGTTTTTAGGAGTTTAATGTGTGTACAAAAGGATTTTAAGAATAAAACTTGTCTAAAATTTTTGAAAACTAGTTTTTTTGGGGAAAAATACCCGCTTTTTCATTTAAAAAAAAAATGTTGCTGGACTTGGACCTAATTTACCACATAATGACGTCACTCTACTTGACATTGTTCCTGGGAGTGTTGTGTTTGGTAACAAAATGCTTCAAAATGTTCGCATTCAGCAGCATGATTCGCTTATATCTGAGATGTTTTTGAATCTTTTGATAGCTCAAGCGAACAAGAGGGGAAAAGTATGTCGTCATAGGTCATATCAAACCATAAATGACTAGACATGCCGTAGTAAACCATGTTGATTTTTGACGATCATCAGCTGTGCACATGTGGAAGCGATCATGAGTCAAATTCTGTTAGCATTATTTTAGGCAAAAGCCTCCTTTTCATCCGTTAACTTTTACGAGCGGAAAAACAACAACCAATTCTGACAATTAATTTATACAGGAAGCCGCATGCTCTTACTTTATGTTTGATTTCTAATTTCGCACGTGTGTTGAGATAGAGGACGAGCAGAGATGTAACTTGGGGTAAACAAAGAGGGATGGCATCTTATTATTTGTGAACTTGCGAGGAAGAGCTGTTAAATTTAAATTTGATTTGTAAATACATGTTCTCAGAGATCTTTGGTTACTGTCATTTGTTGGTAATAACGAGAATAATTTCCATCCAAGAATCAACATTGATTTGAAGTTGATTTATTGTCTCTTCTCGGCAACTGATCAGGATCTGTTTTCTAAACTTCAACTTCTAAATTAATTTTGAGAATTTACTAACCAGTAATGAATCTTAATAGCTGTCGGAATTTTAAACAGATCGCAACAGACGAAACTGACTACAACTGCAGTCACATATCGAAAAGGTACCTTCAAAATAATTAATCTTGAAACTAGTCGAGTTTAGAAATCGTCCGACGATATTTATAATATCGTGTCTTATTGAAAGTGAAGACCACCCGCTTGTTGCGCATTGCAACATCAGTCTAAATCTGACAAACCTGTCCTGTTTTTCAAGTGATGTAATCTGTTGACCTTCCAGTTGAGTTATATCTCACACTGAGACGGATCCCTAAAAACCATGAGTGCTGTTTGAAGCTACAGCAGAAGCTTCAAGCTGAAAAATACCGAAACTTTGATTAGCAGACTAGCAGACCTTGAATCGCTTTAGTTACAATTACTTTGATGCCTCTTTCCCAAACTGCTGGTTCTGAAGAAGTTTGGGCATTTTTACTTCGCGTTATTGTAAGAAATCAGTACTTATTAGGCGCTTCACCTCCAAAAGAACAACTGCATGCTCTGCAAAGTGGCTTTACTCGCCCACCATTTTTGTTTTGTTATCAAGTAAAGTGACGTCACATACGCTTATTGCGTGATGTTTTGGCCGCGCGCGGCAGCGACAATTTTGGAGTCAAAATAGCGCTGTTTCCAACAGTAAATGACAGCGTTTGGAAACCTTCATGCAAGTTTTTAGTTTAGAATCGGTCTTTGTATACATAAAAGTGCAAAATAGAGAAGAAAATGTTTTCATGTCATATACACTTTGACAAAAGTTTACTCTTATCACTGTCAACATGGATTATATTCATGTACCATACATATTTGCTGTTTTTTTTCCCTACATCTTTGTGTGTACTCTTATTAAGGAAAAATAATGTTATTTATGTCATTGTGGAACATTTTTTGCCAAACTTGCAGAATTACATGTAAGTTGCTATAAAATTCTGTGCAACAAGGCACCATAAGTATCACAAAGAACCAAAATGTACAACATGTATATATCTGGGATGTTACTCTCCACCTGTGAAGGACTCATGGTTAGCATATTTTCAGCAGCTTTTTAATATCACGCAAACACTTACTTCTGTGTAAAACCAGACAAAGTGATGTACCTTTATTGGGTGAGAGGAATGTGTTATAACATATATAAATTATTATTTTTTTACAGCCAACTTTCACAGCTTAAATTTACAAGTGAGTACTACTATATGTATAAAGTTTTACATCTTAGACTGTAAAGTGTGGTTAAGGGAGTGTGATGCCCAACACAGAGTTTGTAGGTGTCTGCGGTCACAACAACACTTGTAGCTTGTGTAACTCTGTTTAACTCAAAAGGTCATTGTTATGATCAGGGCAAAAAACTATATAATTTTATATTCCACTTGTCCATTGGACGAGTAACGCTCAGATTCTGGTTGTCCGAAAGTTATTCACTAGTCCGAAAGAAAATATTAAAGTGAATAACAAAACATCATTAAAAAACATAGAAATTGTATAATCTGTTTTGTACCAAATCTCGAGTATTTATTTTGACAGTTATTTCAATTTATGTTCAGTGTTCTTTGCACTTTTTAATACAACACCATTTCCTACAGACACATCGGGGATCACTCACATTCTTTATACACGACTTGAGAAAATGCAGCACATCGATTTTACGGCTTATTCGCTGTAGCGGCGCCCTGCTCTGGTTTTTCTTTGTTTTTAGCTCGTTGAAAACAAAAGTAATGAAAATGGCTCTTCTCGTGACTCACAAGAGAATCATGGCGAAAACCAGTGGCGGACGATCCATTGATGCTGACATAAAGCCGACTCGCTTTATTGGCTACTGTCGGATACCTGCGGCACACAATGCAGAACATTTCATTCTTCTCCGTGTCAAATTTAACCCAGGGAAATTCTTTTTTCCTTGTTGGTTGGAATTTTAGAATTCGACTTTCTTCATATTTTTTCTCTCTCTCTCACTCTTAGGATGTTCCTCTTTGCTGGAGTCAGGTTTTCTTTTACTACCGATTTTCCATAGGTCAAGCAGATTAGCCGAAATGTTGTACACTGACAGTGAAAATGTAGCATGTGATCTGATTTTATTTCATGCGTTTTTTAGGTGGGTCATGCGACATTTTCAAAGCATCAGCGCCTTTTATATAGCAGAATAGCTTGGAGCGTTTCATGTCGTTTAAATTACACTATTAGTCTGACAGCAAAGACATTAAAAGGTCTTATTACTTCTTTGATGATCACAAAACTTGCCACAACGGTAATCGCCTCGTTCAAGAAGCCTTGTCTCAAAGGAGGTTGTCAATTCTATATATGGTATGTGGATCCCAGTCTTCATCGAAACAACAGAACCAGATATAATTTCTCGGAAAACAGAAGCGAAAACGGGCAAGTTGCCGTGAAAAGAAACCAAACTTCGCTAGTTTACAAAGTCCAAAATGCTTGGGAACTCAGACCTCAGTAGAAAAAAACATTTTTTTAGGCAAACTCTACTCGTCCTGTAGGACAGCTGCTTTTGGAAATCCACTCGTCCGAGATACAAGAGTACTCGTCTCAGACGGGCGGACGAGCGGAAGTTTTTTGCCCTGCATGATACTACCGTCTAGTTTTGCCTTCTTTTGTACATTGTGGATGGTTAGTTTCTTCAATGTGCTATTCATCAATGTACTTTTACTGCATGTTGTCCAGCTTTTAAATAGTACAACTAGTAATACCTGCCGGTAGAGTGCCAACGAGTAAAAACTGTCACAGTTGCTTTGCGAATGAAAATTAAGAAGTAACCAGACTACAAAACATTTTTCAAACTGAATCATTGTTTAATAAAGCATTGCAAAACTCTCATGCTATTCTTTGTTGTTTAGAATGTCTATAAGATCTAAACTTGTGAGGTAGATTAGAGGTGAAACATCTGCGGCCCTTGCATTACCTGTTTGAGTTTATACAAAAACCAAAATAAACAACTTTAATGTGTACAAGATTAGCTATCAACCTGGGAATAACAGAATTTTACAATAAATATGAGCTTTTCAAATCCAATTTATTGAATTAATGAGCCGCAAGTATGGTGTTTAAAAGAAAATAGAAGAATGGCACAAAGCTAAGTTGCAATTGACTTGAAATATTTCTCCTGCATTCAAACAGCTCCAATGTGCATCTCCCTCAAACAGAACCTAAAAATCAACAAAAAAAAACCCACTCAATTTGACTAGAAAACAATGAAATCTAAAATATTTTGTAGATCCCTATAATTAGGGATTCGTTTTGGTCCGCACTGTATCAGTTTGGAACGATATCTTTATTGTGCATATTATGTTACCGACACAATGAATTTACATAACGACACTGACCTACTATTGTCCGTTTTAGCTTGCAATTTGAATATAAAATTATCATGATTAAAGACCGAAAGGTTACTTTAAGAAAATTGCTCCCTCTTCAGAAAACAAAACACACTACAAACAGTTAAGATTTGAATTCTCTCACCTCCTCGATTGACAGAGCCGTCGGAACTTTCGCCGTCCACCAACGGAGCAACAAATCTGCTATTAGAGCTTAACATTTCCACACTGTCGCGCAGGATCGAAAAATAAGATGGTGCGAAGGAAAAATTCGATTGCTCCTAAACGTGAAAACTTCTGCAAAGTTTCCTAGCGCTTAAAAAGATCTTTGCTATTTTTATACACCATCCTTATACAATAAGACGTATAAACACTGCTATTCTCGAAGACAACTAAATTCGCCACTTCGGCCGCCATATTGTTTACAAAATTTAAGTTCGCGCGTGTGTAAGAAGAATCTGGGTACTAGCGCTCACCGATCGTGATACTCCTGATGTGATTGGTTTAGATAAAAAATACCGCGATGCCATTGGCTAGCTAGAAAACAATGACCGATGATGTCACTCTTACATTACATTACCCTTACCTTATGCTTACATTTTGATTCGAGATTTTTTCTCCCTGTACCAAAACTAACTCGCGCGTCGGCTTTATAATGCTGCCGCCTCGTCACCCTCGCGTCCTCGCGAGGGTGACTCGTTGGCAATAATTTATTTTTATTACACTCGTAGTTTCTGTCTGACTATAAAAGCTTAGGTTCGCTATTCAAGGCACAGTTTTCCCTGTGGCAAGATCTGTATTCAAAAGTAGAGTAAGGTTTGTGTTTAAAAAAATTTCCCACCCTTCCTTCCTGGGTATTGTTCTTAAATAAATGTGGTACACTTCTCCATGCGGTTGCGCAGTTAAATGTCGGCAGCGACTTCCCCCAAGATTTTGCCAGTAATTTTTTACCTGCCAATACTCTGGTCCGACACAGCACTAGCTGTACGTGTTTAGTGTAAGCGTACAGTGCTGGTGAGATAGGTGAGGCTCTATAGGTCACGCAAGCTAATGGTCTGCCAATACTCTTGACTGTTCTTTCCTGCCAGTGGGTAGTGTGGGGAGACAAATGAGGCTTAAATGGTCCTGCAATCACTCGACCTGCCAATAATCTTTTGAGCCATTGGGTAGTACTGTGAGATAAGTGAGGCTTAAATGATCATGCAATTGAAATTGCTTATCATGCCAACAGCAGGAGATGTGTCCCCCATTATGCCAAACAGTGTGGTCGTGTTGTTGTGTTTTTTTTGCTTGTAGATTGATCTTAATTTCTCATGACAACTTCACATCGATTTAAGTGTGTACCCACGTTTTGTGGGTCGTTAAGTTTTCATATATTCATGCTATTGTTTAGACTCATTGCCGATTCATCGGTGTTCACGTCGGATATCACTCGGGAATGTAAGACAACTATAGAAATCGGAAGGCCCTTTGAGGAAATGTGTGACAATTTCCTTTTGTTTATCATCTGGGAACGAACAATAGCTCAGTTCGATTCACAAAAAAACTTTTTAAAGTTGTCGGACTGCAACTTTTCTTTGATAATCTCTAAACTTTTAAAGTTTATTTTATGCTTATGATCAAGCACACACTTATTGGAACGATCTCGAATATCAAACGTAAACACGGCTGTTAATATCAAGAACTCAGGATGCTCAGTGTTTGCAGTAATATAAAAAATCCAGGCTTCATTTGATTATTTAAAGAAGAAAGTGAAATTCATCAAACAACTTTTTTACTTTGTAGGGAATAACTTCAATAATTCAAAATCTAAACGAGAAGGAGCAGTCGGGTGTTGAACTGTCAGATGCAGGGCTTCTGATAATTCGCGGGAAAAAAAGTCAAATTTCGCGGGATTTTTGAAGACAAATTCGCGGAGAAAACGGCCGATTTCGCGGGAATTTCGCGGGAATTTTCGGGGCAAAGAAAGCCAAGAAGAAAGATTCCAGAAAAAAAAAAGATATACTGGAAGGATCTCGTGTTGCTTTGCAGTTTACAAGGCGGGATTGTTCGTGATCGAAGGTTTAAATCCATTTGTGAAGTCAAAACATTGTTGTGTCTTCAATCGACTCTTCGATCGTGCCCTGCACGTACGACTAAACATGTGCCTGCATTACTACAGACAGCAGTTTCCTTTCCCACTCCGTATAGTGTCACCGAAAAGTCTTCTCATTTCTTGTGCCCATTTTTTCGCAACATTAATCTAAGAACGCCTGGTAGTTATGGTACGTTATGTTTACTCGTGACAGTGACGAAATTTCAAGATAAATTTGCATTTATGAAAAGTAAACAGCCCCAGTGGCCAAGATAAGTTTCAAATATGTTGTAACGACATGCATTTGGTGGGATTTTTAACGAATTTCGCGGTATTACGCGTTTTTTTGTGAATTTCGCGGGATTCCGCGGATATAACCGAATTTCGCGGCTCCGCGACCGCGCGAAATATCAGAAGCCCTGCAGATGACGTGTCGTTGACAAATCTCGACCACAGAAACTCGTTCAGACCACATTTCACAGCCGTCAAATCGACCTTCTCATTAAAAAAAATACAAATAAAAAAGCAACGTTTTCAGGATGAACTTAAATTTCATTCAGGACTCTCTGCAATAATACCTTCGGGAATTCACACACGCATCGGAAGAAGACGGCTTTGCATAAATTAACTTTGCAGTTCGAACTGCCGATCAACAAACAAACATCGAACTTCGGCCTTCATTGACCAAAAAGCCTCATTCAAGATCTCTTTTTGAAGCTCTCAAAATGCTCTATTTTCATAAATACATATCGAACTTGAAAATGTTTTGTGAAAAAAACTAAATGCATGTTAAGTCCCAAGTCATTCTATGCAGTTTATTTACACATCAAGAACAAAAGGATACGATAATAAACTCTGCCGCTCGTGGTCGCATAATTGCGCTATTGTTCCATTCCTTTGAAGTCGCTTTAGGTCCTCATCCAAAAGATCTCACCTTTTTCCAAACGAATGAAACCGAACTTATTCAACACGTTTTCGGTGGCTCCTGAAGTGAATGCCCAAAGGACTAAAAACGAGCCTTCAAGCTACAAAATCCAGCGGTTTTTCCCGTTTCTGAATGACACACTTAAATCGGCGTGAAGTTGTAATGTTGTTTAAAACGCAGATCGGTGACATTAATTTCAGTTGTGTAACAATATTTAAAGCTTGTGCAACATGGAGTGAATACTCATACATTCAGTTTTTGCTATTTTAACTCTTTGCTTTTTCAAATGTGTTTCTTTAATAACTTTTTGGCTTTTTAGCACTTTAAATGCTCAATCACTTGCCATCCAACAAGTACATGTAGCAACCATCATGGATTTTAATTCAAAAACAGAAAATATGATACTGTGTTGGAAGCAAGTTTCTAAATCTCATTAGTAACTGTTAAAAGATACAAAGGCAAATAATCCTTGTACAACTCAAAAAGCAGCCTACTGGAACTGTTCCTTTCCTAAATGCAACATCTCCAGGCAACATAGAAATTTCTCATATTTGCTGCTGTCTTGAAGCTTCATACGTGTGGTCACTTTTGCACAAACAAATTTATTCATTTACTTTCTCTGAGCTGAAAGTAACAATCAGTTGTCTAGTGTTTGGCATTATTATAATGATTGTTGTTGTTTTTACTGTAGTTCTAAAAGCTTCACTAAAGGAGCAGTCGGGATGGTTTAGTAAGTGTAATATTGTCTTATGAATAGAAGCAACAACTTTATTAGAATAACACAAAAAAACAAGAAATATACATGTACATGTATGGTCGCAACCATTTGCCTGAGATGTTTATAGTGATTCTGTGAGGTTGTGAGTCGTGCATGCCTTGTTCTAGGTGTTACTTTTTTGTTCCAGATTAGATTTATTTGAAGGCAGTCTGTTCCAATTTTTTGTTATTTTTATTTGGAGAATTTTTTTGGTGGGGATCAGAAAGCTTTGAAGTTACCAGTAGCTTATAAGTGGAGCCCTCTTGTTATCCATACCCCTCGTCTCTTAGGACACATTGAGGTTACTAAACATATTTTGGAAATGATACATCCTTTGTAATGTTAACTAATAATTAAATGGATGGCTTTTTTATAGCAAAAGGAGATCCGTATGTGAAACTGGTCGTTGATGGCAAACAACCATCAAAGAAAACAGAGGCAGTTCGTAAAACATGGGAACCTGTGTGGGATGATGAGTTTACAATGTAAGCTACATTCAGTACTATTGTTATTTAGCAGTATTAAGACATACTTGATTGAAAAAAAACATTGTCAGGTAAAAAAATATAGATCATGAATGATAAGACCCAACATCTTTCTGGGAAGCATTTGACTTAGGAGTTTATTTGCATTGTTCTTGTTAGAAGATAAAAGCATGATTGTGCAGATTTCAGGGCTTTAAATTTTCATAATTAAGAAAACATGAAACATGTGCATGCTAATGAGATCACCCCGTAATTGCATCAAATTGCATTGTTTACAATTTACACTTTGCACACGACAACGTTTCTTCAATTGAGTGTACTAATACATGTACACAATTTAACCTCTGGACATGTAAAACCTGACACTTCGTAAGAAGACACTCATTCACAGCCCAGGTGATACTCAAACAATTGATTTTCAATCTCTTATCACCTTTATTATTCTTGTGTTTAATTTCATGTTTGTTTTAGCCTTGTGACACCATACAGTCATCTGGAACTGGAAGTCAACAATAAATTTTCTCTAAAGAGTGATGTACCACTAGGGACTGCCAAGATCCAACTGATTGATGTTCTGCATTCAAATCATGGAAAGTGTAAGTTCCTGTCACAATACAGTCATATGTTTGACCAAAAAAAGAATGGACTGCAAATTTGGTTATTCTGGATGGCAAACTCCTTGCCAACAACTTGAAACAGGGAGGGTGTGTTTGAAGGACCTCTTTCCTGGCCCTTCTCTCCTGTTGCTTGCAAAAGGGTTAAGCTGTCATTTAAAGTGCTACTATGATCAAATTTTTACCTCTTGAATTTTAAGGTTTATCACATAGAATTCTAGGAAAGATTAAAATCGCCGTTTACCGTTTCTAAATATCTGCATTGGTTCCGGAGATATTTAAGTTTGAAAAATGTGTAAAATATGTAAATGAGATGACTGATGACGTCATATTCTCAACTCAATATAACATCAAGTATATAAATAGAGCTATCTAAGTCAATTTACAGCAGAGACCCTTGAAACTTGGCAGGCTAATAGTTCTAGAGGCAATACACCTACGGCTGTAAAAAATCGGTTGCCATGGCAACTCACTCTTTTCCAGTCCCCTCCAACCTGATTTCAATATTTTAGTGATTTTCAGCTTGTAAAACATTTAAAAAGGCCACAAACTTGACCTTACATATTTATACGCTTGCTGGATCATGCAGATGAGGCACCATTGGCAAATATCAAAATAGAATGCCAAAGGTGGCCAGCAAGCCTTAAGTATCAGGGAGGACTGGAACCCAGTATGTTGCCATGGTAACAAAACTGATAAGCTCATATTATGAAGTGCACCTGGAACAATGTAACTGCAAAGAATCAAGCATCTCTGATACAAATTGGCTGAGATATCTTTTTTCATAATATTTGATCAAAATTCGGTTGAGTTTATGACGTCATCACTTGGCTAATTTGCATATTTTAAAAACTTGAATATCTCCGGAACAAAAAGAGATATTTGAAAATAGTAAACAGCATTCTTCTTCATGTACAGACTACTTGTTTATGTTTTTAAATGGCTCAGATTAGAAAGACGCAAATTTCGTCATAGTAGCACTTTAACTTTATTCAATAATTGATAGTCTTGTAAAGAGAATGTCCCATCATACAAGACAGAGATTTGAAAACTATAAAATGATAGCAATTTAATTTAGTGACTGATACAGTGTATGTGTTTTAAGTCATAGACCTTATTCATAAATGGTAGCCAATTTATTATTTTTCTTTTCACTAAACAGTAAGGTTACCATGTACCTTCAGCGGTGCCTCCAGTTTAATGGACTTAGTGCTTCTTGGTTATATCACAGAGAACCAAAAACCGATACTGAATTAAAGCTTATAGAACTGGCTATTCAAATATTTTTGTTGTTTTTTAAGAAAAGGAATTTCCAAGTTTTCCATACAGTTGAAACTTGAAGGTCCAGATTGTCATACTAGAGTTCCAACTAAAAGTTTTGTCTCTGAACATACATGTTAACTTTAATTAGCCCTACAAACCTCAGTTTTGGGTGAAAATAATTAATTCTGTTGAATTTTGCAGTTGCTAAATAGGCTAGCAAGGCTAATGTTGATATAGATAAAGGAATTTTTTTGTTGGCCGCCGGTTTTGAATAAGGTCTATTACATTGGTCTTTTGTTGCAGTGGACAAACTCAATTTAAAATTGAAAATTGTCATGGACAAGAATGGGGCTTCCTGTCAAACTGGAGTGCTAGAGGTTGTACTTGATGGAATGAGTGTAAACATGAGACACTTCCCTCGGAGGCCACCTTCACAAACACCCATTCCTGTAACCAATGGACCATCAGCAACAGGCACAGCCTCAACCAATAGCAACACACCATCCCGACAGTCACATCAGTAAGAATCAGTACTGCACAGTAATAACAGTACTTAACCCTCTTAATTTTCCTGTGGTAGATCTTTGTTGAGTAAGCTGTGATGTTCAGTGTTTCCCCAGTAGGATATTTTCACCTTTGTAAATGCAGAAGTCAGATGCTCTAGTGACTACGGAACAACATAGAGACCTGTGGCAAGTTAGGTCATTTGCTAGGTTTGCGTTTTCTCTGTGCTAGGATGGATAATGTTCAAAACATCTTTGTCAGGGCATAACTTTGATATCCTCTCATGAAGGCTTTTCCCAAAAAAATGTCTGCCTATTTGTCTCTTTAAAGTGGCCAGTTTACTTCAGCTAAGTTTCTAAAGCCAAATTTTCATTAACAGTTATCTTAATTTGTAGTAAGTGCGGTTATATGCCCAAACATTTTTTTTCTTAATTTAGGAGACCAAATGATGGAGATGTGCAGAGACGGCACGGTAGACAGTCATCAGCTCGACAGAGACCTGTCAGCACTGGAGCTTTGGGGACAGCAGCTGCTAATACCACCCAGAATTCATCACCAGGGGCTAATACCAGGAACAGTGTTGCAACTTCTACTCCACCGGTACCACACCCACCCCACCCACCCCACCCTCATGGACAGTCACCCCAACCAGGTACAGTTACTGCTGCAGTAACTTTGTAACATCTCATGGTGCTCAGACTTACCAATTTTGGTAAAATGTATCAAATTAGTTTTCTTGCTGAATGCAAGTAAGATTGACTGATGAAGAAACTTACATGCAATTATTAAATCAATGGAATTTCTGTTTTCAGTTGCAAATAATTTAAATGCCCCATCTGCATCACAAGCAAGACAAAGGCAAGCTAATGAAGAACCTCTGCCTCCAGGGTAGGTGCACAATCAATTCTATTATTTTATCATTACTCCAGGTTACTTGAGAAGGAGTGTTTCTTTTTAATTTCAGGTGGGAGCAGCGTGTTGATCCTCACAGCAGGATATACTATGTAGATCACAACACGCGCACAACTGCTTGGGAAAGGCCTCAGCCTCTACCCCCAGGGTAAGTTGAATTCAGTGTTAGTAGTAATAAACTTGCAAGCTAGAACAGCTCCACTTTATTTAAGAATACAAATTTGATGGTCTTATTTCTAAGTTTTGGTTAGATATACCTGTTTTTCAATGGGGAATTTTGGATTGTGTCCTTGATAAATAAGGTGCATTAGGTAGGTCTGTCTTTGATAGTTGGGGAATTTTATTGGAGGAATTAGTTGTTTGGTATAAGCATGAATAAATCTGATTTCTTAGGTACTCCAAAATGTCATTCCAGATTAATTTTGGTTTAATTTCTTTTATCAGTCACTGATATTAATATGGGATTGGCATAAGGGAACATAAAATGGAGTGTACTTCATCTGTCTCATCTTTTCATTGTCAAGTTCAGACTGTTTTTAAAGTGACTTGCTCCTTGAGTTGGGTCTGTGTTCTTAGTTTTCCTTCCCAGAGATCAGTCAGAAAAAACTGTGGATTTGTCATGAAATTTCCTGTTTAAAGATTTGTCTGGATGATGTTAAATGAATGCATGGCAATACAGTGGTAATCTTTTGTATTTGAAGTCATCAGCAAATTCAAGAAACATAAAATATATGTATTTTTCAGTTGGGAACGAAGAACAGACTCACGAGGAAGAACTTACTATGTTGATCACAACACAAGAACAACCACATGGCAACGTCCAACTGCAGAAACAGTCAGAAATTATGAAAATTGGCAGATGCAGAATAGAGCTCTACTCAACACAGAGCGGCAGAACTTTCAGCAGAGGTTCCTTCTTCCAGTTAGTGGTGACAATTGTTTTTATTGTCAACTGAAAACTGAAATAATGTAGTCACATATTTTTGAATTATGGATAAAATATTCATGAGTGGAAGATTTTTTTAGCACTTGATTGAAGCAACTTCAGTGTTAGCAGCTCCTCTAGAAGCTTAAAAATATCTCAGGCTTGAATAGGATAGATCCATCTTCTGCTTGATAAACATCTCTTTGTTTATAAAGTGTTATTGTTCTTGTTTTTCTCGTAGACAGCTGGTGCACCCGAAGCGGATCCCCTGGGACCCCTTCCAAGTGGCTGGGGTAAGGTTGTCTTGCTTTCTCTCTCTCTTTTTATTATGATTTTTTTTTTTTTGGGGGGGGGGGGGGGGAGGGCAGGGGGAGGAGATTTCTAATGAAAGTAGCCACACTTCTTTATTATTGCTTAATGCTTATTGGATGTCTTTACAGAGAAAAGAGTGGAAGCCAATGGAAGGGTTTACTTTGTCAACCATAACACAAGAGCCACCCAGTGGGAAGACCCTCGCACCCAAGTGTAAGCAGAGTAATTTTTGGTGATAATGTTTCATAGTTATTCAGTGATTTTGTTACCTCTGCGTCCTGCGTCCCTGACGCTTAAAAATCCCCAAAATAATTCACGGCATGCGTCCTGTAGGACCCAAAGAATGAACAATTGATCGATCTATGTGTGATTTTAACCTGAAATGAAACCTACCTCAGCTCAGATCAAGAGAGCAATATCGTCTGCCTATAAAATAGGTCAAGAAGTAATTTCTGAACGAATAAACAGAAGCATTTCTACGCAAATTTCTTTTATTTCAAAGCTGCCATTTTGATTTACCTGATGGAGTGGTTACTCAGACATTATGTTTACCATATATGGGAAGCATGTGGGTGAACCAAGATGGCCAACAATGGTTATTTGCGTGTAGGTTAGGCAAAAAAAGATAAAAAATGCCACCCAAATAGGGTTTTCAACCCTTGCTGGGGCAAAAAAAGTTAAGTTTCGGAGGGCAGCCACTTCATACAAACGATGGCGAACCCAAGAGTGTTCCTGAGAGTGAAAGTGTTGCTGGCAGTGCTTCAACTTCCGACAACGATAGCGAAAAGAAAAAAAGGAAATTCCTTCCGCAGTGGTTGAAGACTTATGGTTGGCTGAAATATGATGAGGATAAAAGTTTAACAGAAAGAATTCCCTCCATCAAAACGAAGAATGCCGAAATTATCAGCATGCAACTTTGGTGAGGCATGCCTCGTTAAATGACCATCAGACAGCACTGCAGATACCTGAACTTCAGAAACAACTTGGGCCAGACAGAGATCACTTTAACTTTGCATCAGCTCTAACAAAGTGGAAAGATAAGAAGGATCACCGGATTTATGAGCTTAATTATAATACTAGCAGAAGCTCATAATCAGCTATTGGAATAATTATTTTATCTCATCTGTTCTTTCCAGTCAAGTGTGAAGGCACATTTGACTTCAATTCCTAAAGCTCATTTTTCTTTTAGTCTTTTGTTGTGCTTTAAAATAGAAAGACTGTATTTTAATTTCAGTACACCATACACACCTTTACTATTAAAAAATTGACTTCAGTTTAAGGCTCGGTTAAGACTCGGGCACCTTTACTATTATAGGACTCACTGGCTTTCTGAGTGAGACTCATTGGTTTTGGACTGGTACTCATGATTTGTTATGAAATGAGTCCCAGGACTCAGTCACCATAGCAATTTGTAACAAAATCACTGGTTATGTGGTTAAAGAGCGACATCCAAGTCTCATTGTTTATATATACCAAGTTTAAATCTAAGGAAAATGTAATTGAAAGCTAAAAGAAAGAATCTACTAATGACAATTTTGCAAAATTGTGTGCCATACTTTTGTAAAGTAACTAAGAATAACTAAGAAAGTGATGTAGCTGTGTTTATATATGGTAGTTCTAACAACTTATCACTTGCTTTGGGGTTATCTTGCTCTGCAAATTTTATATGTTCTTTAGGTACTATTCTGTTTTCAGAATAAGCAGAATGGTATGCCATTCATTTTGGTATATATCAAATAAATGGAATACAGTTTACCCAGAAAAAGAGGAATTGCATTATTTTGGCAAAGTTTTCAGGTTAATGGGAATGTTCTGTCTATTCTGACAAGAAGATAAGGATAAGAATATCTAGTATTGTCCCACAAGAATTTCCAGTAAGGAAGCGAAATAACTGTTTGTTTGTTTGTTTTCCTCGATCAGAATGGTTGGTTCAGATTCACCTCTTCCGAGTGGATGGGAGATGAGATACACAAATGAAGGCATTCCTTACTTTGTGGATCATAACACAAGGACAACAACTTTCAATGATCCAAGGACAGGTGTTGCTCTTGGGTATGTAAAAAATCAGTCACCATACACGTATGGGCATTTTCAAACACATGTTCTGTGTTTGGGGTTTGAACTTTTACAAAACAGTTTGATTATTTTCTTTTGTTCCAGATTGTGGTAATGAATCAGAGACTGGTTTAAACATTTTTGAAACAAAAAAAAGTTGAAACTGCAACAACAGATTTATTGACTTGAGGAAATTTCCACGTATCTCTAATACATGTAGAGGATAACCCCTTTGCTAAAAGATTTGCGCTGGCTACCAATCAGGCAACAACTTTATTTTCGTTTTGCTGTTCTGGTTTTTAAGTGCATTACGAGATGTGCTCCGGAGTATTTGACATCTAGGCTCGTCAGAAGATCTGCCGTCTCGACAAGGAATACCAGAAACTCTCAACTTTTGAACATACCACTCTTTCGCACTGCTAGCGGCCAAAGGACCTTTCAAAATCGAGCGACCTCTCTTTGGAATGAGTTGCAGCCTTTGCTCAAACTTAGCCCTTCCGTGTTGGTGTTCAAGCGCTTACTTAGGCAAAAACTTGTTAATGACTGTTTTAGTTAATCCACTAGCTTTGTCTTCTTTTATTATTGCCTTGTACTTAGTTATGTAATTTTAAATTGACTCTGAAAAGCCCCGCGGGGACAAGCCAATAAAGTATGTAAGTATGTAATATAAGACAAACAAACAAAACTGAGTTAACATTCATTTAGAGGAGATAGCTACTGACACTCCTATCCATTATTGAAAAGTTCTGGGATAAAATCTGGCATAAAGCTGTCATATGTACAACTTATTTGAGCCTTTATTTGTACAGCATGAAAGGTGCTGCAGGCGGTCCTGCTTATGAAAGGAGCTTTAGATGGAAGGTTGGACAGTTTAGACATCTTTGCCAGGTATCTTTGTTGTTTATCATGTATGTTTGTTAGCTCTCCCAGCATAGAACTTTGTATCATGTTATGAGTCTGTGGATGACATGCAGATGATACTTATATGAGCCTATGGTAAACTTTGACAATAAAAACATTTTATGGTATAATTTCTGTTTAATGATAAGCTCTTAAGCTTTGGCAGTAAACCAAGCCCCAGTTGGAAAGATAAATTATCAATCTTTAAAATGTATAACCCTGACCATGTCAAACAGATATTTTTAAAAACAATGTTCTAAAGAGGTACTGAAGAGCAGTGGAAACACATCAAAGCTGAAGCTATGAAAATTATTGCACAATCACCAACATTTTTTTTTTGTAGATTGAACACAAAGCAACAGTTAATTGAAACAGCACTTATTTTACAAAATAATGTCTTTTTGTTAAAGCTCTGTATGTAAATAATATTGTCAGTCGTCTCGATTGATTTAGGCTACTGATGAACTAAGTCAGGATGATAATCTTACTGTTTCTTTTATAGTCTAATGCTCTTCCAAGCCATGTTAAAATAACAGTCAACAGAACTAACATCTTTGAGGACTCATTTCAACAGGTTGGTTTGGAATCTTGTCATATTAATATTATTCTTACCCATAAGGTTCTTAAAAGGACAATTTGTGGCTATTTTGTCTGGTTATACATGTCTGAATATGAAAATCTGATGTGAGGTATCAGGTTCCTTTTCCATATTTATTCCATAACATGGAAAGGTTTAACTCATCACTGTCACTTCCTGTTCTTGAATGTCAAATGCAAAAAATCATTATACTCTCTGGTAACAGCCATAAAGCCACAAGAAGACCAAGATCTTAAGCAGGACTTTTACCTTAAATTTTTCAAAGTCATCTTTTTACAACCTTTTGCAAAAGAAAATTGTTGCCATGTATTAACTTTTGGTCACCATAAGGTTCTTTATTTTTCTGACACATTTTGAATGATTTATTATGTGAAGGAAAAAACTGGCTGACCAGTTTGAGCTGTCAGTAATCAAGAATCAAGATGGCCACTCCCTGGTCATTTTACAGTGAAATACATTGATTTCACTGTTTGTGACAATAATTATTTTACTCCCCCAATTTTTTTTCTAAGTACCATGGTGACCAAACCAGACACTGCTCAGGTAAAGTTTTGACACAATTAAAACGTAAAGCTTCGATCTGGTTCAACACAACACATTGACTTAAGGTTGAGTGGGTTTTTCCTGTGCATTTCCAACATTAATGGATTTTCTAGAATGAAAGTATTTGATTACAAAAAAGTCGGGATTGTGTAACCTTGAAATGTGAAAAAAAGGTTTTTTACTGGTAGCTGGAATTTTTTCTGACCAATAGATGAGCTTGGGAAACTAGTACCTAGAAAGTCAGTGGGAGGCCTTGCACCTCACATGATTAAGGCATGGTGAGAGGTACATGTATCGATGGCAACCCTGTGATCGGAAACCACCCTAGCAAGCAGCCATCACTGGCGGGCACCATCGCATTGAAATTCAGTTGAAAAAACAATACTCTTGCCTGAAATCCCCAGCTAAAATGTGCATGGGTGTGGTGGGGGTAAGAATCAACAACTGGCCACATTTTAATTTTTAAAGAGTTGAGATAAGAGCCTGTTCCAGGAAAACCACAGACACTTTGAAGAGGCACTTGACTGTGAGATCCAGTTGTAACTACAAAATTTGTCAAATCATGGACCCAACGAAATTGATTGTTATGTTGTCATTATAAGGTTAGTGTTGGTGTGTTTCTTTCAGGTCATGCGATATGCCCCACATGACTTGCGTCGCAGGCTCTATATTATTTTTAAAGGAGAAGAAGGCTTGGATTATGGTGGTGTGGCAAGGTAGGATTTCCATTTTTCTTATTTGTTCATATCGCCATCGCTTTTGTTATACTTTCATGTGGCTAAATAATTTGGGCAAAGTTTAACCTGAGACAATGCTGTCAGCAGCTTCTGTATGGTCAGACATGCAAGCACAGCTCCTTGGTTTGCAGGAGCCTTTCATGTCTTACAATGTGCATGTTTGTGGCAAATCATTTCTCTTTGCTGACCGCTTAGTACTTCCAAGTCTTCTGCTCCCAGCTCTTCCCTCCTCAAAAGTAAATATGGTGCATGTTCCTGGTACTCTTTTGTAACTGGTTTAATCAGCATGACAATACCAAGTGATTGCCACTCACAGGATTGCTGTAGTTATACAACTGAGCTTGGTTTGAATGTTCCATATTTCCATCAACCTCTAAGCTATCAGTTGGCAATGAGTTTACAGTATTATTAGCATTCAGTGCTGCTTTTTTTCTTCAACAGAGAGTGGTTCTTTCTACTTTCTCATGAGGTGCTCAACCCAATGTATTGCTTGTTTGAATATGCCAACAAGAGTAACTACAGCCTTCAGATCAATCCAGGTAACGATGATGGTGTTAAATTTGCTTATGGAATCTTTTTGTGCTTTCAGTATCGTACTTCACCCTAGGGGCCTGATACAAACTATCCTCATGTTTACAAAAAGCTGTCAATTGACCACAAAACTGAAACCCATCATAAATCTTGCCCCATTGTATTGTGAAAATCGTAAACATTTTCTTGGTTTTCTTTTGTAGCGTCATATGTGAATCCTGACCATTTGCAGTACTTCAGATTCATTGGACGTTTAATAGCAATGGTAAATAAAACCAGTCACTTCACCCTCTGAGATACAAACTGTGGATTATGTTGTGTCTATGCAAGGATCATGCGTTATAGGCTGCATGGCCTAGTGATAAGGGTGCTGCACTTGTAATCTGGAGTTCCCGGGTTCAAGTCCCGCTCTGACCACTTGGATCTGGTTCACGGTAACCCCGTTTTTAAATCCAAGGCCACGCTGGCTGCCTCCCAGCAGTTAGGATTTTAACAAATGTTCAAAACCTCATTAATAATTTACGAGCATTACAACCTAGGAACCTATCATGTCCCTCATATCAGTCACGCGAACGAGCTTTTAAAACCGGTAAAACAGAGAGATTTAGAATCGCGTATACAGCAAACGGCAAACATAAGATTCGCGTTTTTGTTTAAAAAAAAAAACAAACAGATGAAAATAGTGCAAAATGATTCTGGCCTTTGAAGCTAACGCAGAACTACTCAATTTTGCCCAGCGCATGCACAGCACTACCCACATGAACGCAACGCGTATCTATTTTTGTTTGTGGTGAGTGACTGTTGTTTTGATTGCAGGCTCTTTATCATGGAAAGTTCATTGACAGGGGATTCACGCTTCCTTTCTACAAGAGAATGCTCAGCAAAAAGCAAACAATGAAAGACCTGGAATCAATTGATCCCGAGTTTCACAACTCCCTGGTTTGGATAAAGTATGTATTAATCCATTTATTGTGCTATGTTTTGTACGTTGGTTGTGTGGTTATGGTTCAATTCCAGTAAAGGCTGGTTTCCATATGATCGCAGATCGCAGATCGCAATAAGGTCTGCGATCGTCTGCGATCATATGGAAACTACTTCTGCGATCGTCTGCGATCCTGCGATCGTGATCGCAGACGATCGCAGAAGATAGAACCATGTTCTATCTAAAGGCTGGTTTCCATATGATCGCGGATCGCAGATCGCAGATCGCAAACAATCGCAATTGATCGCAGACGATCGCAAGAGATAGAACATGGTTCTATCTTCTGCGATCGTCTGCGATCACGATCGCAGGATCGCAGACGATCGCAGAAGAAGTTTCCATATGATCGCAGACGATCGCAGTCTGCGATCCGCGATCATATGGAAACCAGCCTTTAGATAGAACATGGTTCTATCTTCTGCGATCGCCTGCGATCACGATCGCAGGATCGCAGACGATCGCAGACCTTATTGCGATCTGCGATCATATGGAAACCAGCCTTAACTTTTAAGTAGGACTATTTAACGCTTGTAATATCTACAGAGGTTGATTAGTATTTCTGGCACAGCCGTTGAGGTGTGTTTTTCACGGGTCGGCTGTGTAGCTGGCACGATTGTTGTGTGGTGGCAGAACAGTAAGGAAAATCGGGGGAAGACATATTTGCTCCTCTGCTGCCAAATATTTTCTCTTAAGTACCCCAAACCAACACTACCAGATAATGTTATACAGGGATGGTTCGAGTCTTTTCTGTAGGTAGTGTTTGCTGAAAATTATTTTCCCCCACCCAGGTTCCTGGCCAAACATTTGGTTAACCAGTACGGGGCCTTGATAGACTAACAACTTATCCAGTCCCGTCCAACTCCAACTCTATTCATGCTACAGGATCCTAAGCACTGGCAATGCCATTTGATAAGAGAACACAGGGGTCATCATGGAATGTGATAGGCTGTTGACTGTGTTATCAAAGTAATATCTTATGTTTATAACAGGGAAAACAATATAGAGGAATGTGGTCTAGACATGGAATTCACAGTAGACATGGAACTATTAGGAAAAATTACCTCGCACGACTTAAAACCGAACGGATCAGAAATCAAGGTCACGGAGGAGAATAAAGAGGAGTACCTGTCGTAAGTATTGTCATTGTTTTGTGTGAAGGGGGGAGGGGGGGGGGAATTGTCAGCTTGGAGCATGTCAATATAAGGCGGGAAGTATTTGCTTCTGCACGCCGCTTGTGGCGAGTAGGTGGTCCTTAATATACAAACAAGCAAACCAAAAACAATTTTTATCTCTTTGCAAAGTATGTAGCAAACAGTACGAGTTGAGAATATTTCTCAGTTTCTTTCATTAGGAAGGTTATACTTTAGGTTGTTATCCACAGACGGCATAATAAACAGTACTACATGAAAGCAGTCGTTAATAGCTTTCATTTGAAGTACGCACTGGGTGAGCAGAGGTTTGCCTCTAGGATTGCAAGCGGTAAACTGGAAAATGTTTCCAAAGATGCGGAATACCGTGTTTGGTACCGCAACAATATCTAAAATTATTGTGTGTGTTGTGTTCACTATCTAAGTGCTTAATTGCTTTCTTCAGGCTTATGACGCAGTGGCGGTTTAATCGAGGCATTGAAGAGCAAACTAAAGCGTTCTTAGATGGATTCAATGAAGTCGTTCCTCTTTACTGGTTGCAGTACTTTGATGAGAAGGAAATTGAGGTAATCAGGCAATGATTTATTTGTTTTTACGTAATTATAACGACAACAATAACGGTAAGGTAACAAGTCAAGTGGATGGGCCAATATGCAGAACTTTTCATGTGCATTACGAGGTCACGTTTTCTGACAACCCGTCAAGAGTTTGATCATGAGGCCTCTTTCCTCAAATGTCCCGATAAGTTACCTACCGGACACGATAAGTGTCTTTGGTGATAAATGTTTCTTAACAGAAGTCAATTTTTGTAAGCTTTGAATACTAAATTTTAAAACCTTATAATTCTATGAAAACATTGGCCAAGTACCATGCCTGTAATCGCTGTGTAATCGGCAAAAAAAAAAACATTTTAAAATTTTTCATCGGGCCCGGTAAGTTACCGGGTCTTTCGAGAAATGGGTCCCAGGCCCGAAAACGTTTTTATGTGGACTGCACAATGTTTCGCAACAGAGACTAGTTTATAGAACATAACTGGCAAGTTTGGACTGAATTTCAAAATTGCTTGTCAGGTTCGATTAAGTTATCTCTTCCGAGAAACGGGCCCCTGGTCCGTGTCTGAAGTCTAATGCCGTCTTATGTGTTTAGTTAATGCTGTGTGGAATGCAAGAGATTGATGTTGATGACTGGCAAGCAAACTCTGTCTATCGCCACTACACCAGGAACAGCAAACAGGTCACGTGGTTCTGGCAGGTATGTTCCACTACCTTCACTTGTGGTTATCTAAGAAATACAAACATCGCGGAAGTGGAACTGAGGTCAAAGTCTGATGTTGTTTTGTTGTGTTGCTGTTACAGTTTAAGTTTGAGTTTGGAATTTGATCTTGTAGTGAAATGAAGTATGTTCTGTTTTCAGTTTGTTTCAAAACATTTTTTGATTCCGCTTTTAAGCCCCCCGGGTATACCACCCCCCTCCCCCCGAATATAAGCCCACCCAAAAGCCTTTACGAAATTGTATAAACCCGTGGCTTATAACCGGGATTTACGGTCTTCAGAAAAAAAATTCAGCGACAAATGCAAAGCAAGAACAAGAAGGGGGGGGGGGGGGGGTAGTAACAGGATGGAGTCCCAGTCTACAACAGCCCCCTGTATCTAAGAAAGAGAAAAATAGAACGAAAACCAAGGAAAAGTAATAATAATAATAATAATAATAATAATAATAATAATAATAATAATAATAATAATAATAATAATAATAATAATAATAATAAAGAATTTTCATTTAAAAAATAATAGTAATAATAATAATAATAATAATAATAATAATAATAATAATAATAATAATAAGGCGAGTGCCTCTCTGCACTTCTGGAGTGCTCTTAAAAATTCCCAAGTACTTAGTATATAACTCAACAATACACGAGGAACAAGTTTTTTTATTTCTTTTATAAAATATAAGTAATTGCAACTCCTCAGACAAGCGCGAATTTTAATGAATCAACATCAAGTTTCTCCTTACACGAGATAACGCGTAATTTAATAGCGCGCGCTCTTGCCGATCACGACAGGGTACGCGACAGCGTCACGTCGTAAGCAAGTTCAAGAAGTTAACTCCAAGTCAAGTTTAAGTTTTATGGTGTTGAGAGACAAGTTGAAGTTAATTAAAAGTCTGGAAACATCAGTACAAGAGACTGTTCTTTGCGAATCGCTGGAGTGACAGCGCATTCTGTCTCTGAATTTCTCAGATTTTTCACAGTTAAAAAATCTGACGTGTGCTCCGTGCATATGTACAATTAGCATACCTCAGTGACCGACTATCGCGTAACGCGCAATCTGATTGGCTTCACAGGTGCCGTCTATCGATCGATAGACGGCAGTTTGTCAGAGCGCGCGCGATTTAGCAATGCGTCATTGCACAAATACATCAAAATTTATTTTTTGCTTCATAGATCTATCACTGAGGTATGCTAAAACAATTAGACGGCTTGCTCTCGGTTTCTATCTTCTTCGCCCCTCGCCAACTATCAGCCGATAGAAACCTCGAATTCGCCGGCTAATTGTTAATAATAATACACGCACCATACGTATGTTTCGTGCTTTGTGGAGTTATACAGAACTCAGTTTGACCATTCACAGTGCTTGGTTAACCCTGGCTATTTTATAATAGTAGATAAACAAACAACAAATACAGAAAGGTGATAAAAATATCGGTATCGGAAAAAAAAAGAAAAACGCTTCATGATTCTGCAGTTCATGCTAAGAATATCCATATAAAGACTTTTCGAAGACTTAGTAATAATAATAATAATAATAATAATAATAATAATAATAATAATAATAATAATAATAATAATTATAAGATTATTATTGTAGCTCTATGACTTGTTTTTTCTCAAAAAAAGTGCTTGAAAATAGTTTTTTTAATCGAAATTAATTGTAAAATTAATAGGCTTTTACAATAGTTCTTTTTTCTACTTTTAACTTGGAAAAGAGATTATTATTTGAAAAATATTATTACTATTATTATTATTGTCACAATTTTTTTAGCGCAAATTCCATGTAAGCATGATCAAATGCGCTTTACAGAAATAATACATATAACAACACATATCAGGTACAGGTTAGTTATTTCAAACTGATGATGTGGGAAACCATGAAGAAAACACGCGTCTTAATTCTGAAATACAAGAACTCAATGAAAGTCCCATAATGGTGGCATCGTTAGGTCCGAAACTAGCAATATCGTTACTCTGTAATGTTCCTGCCACATTTTGGAAAGATACGTGGACGATTTGCAGTTGTTTTACAGATACAACAGGTGGAATTTGTTTCAAAGTGGAACTGTTTGACGTTTCTTGTGGTGGATTAAACAGATATTGTTTTTGCAGGCTTTACGTTCCTTTGACAACGAGAAGAGGACGCGATTGTTGCAGTTTGTGACCGGCACCTGTCGTCTGCCTGTTGGCGGCTTCGCCGAGCTCATGGGTTTGTAGTTTTATAACTGTTTTGTTTTCAACAGGAGGACACGAGATGGAAACTAGCCTCCCGAATTTCAGGATCCTTATCTTTCCTTATCGAAGTATAAAGTATCGAGGAAGCGATACGACTGTCGAATGATCTAGCTGTCAAAGCTGTTCTTGAAACCTTGTCCTCCTTTGTTTGAGTCAGATTTTTAAGTGGAGCTTACGTCATTTTTCTTTGCTATTGTAGGGAGCAACGGACCACAAAAATTTTGTATTGAAAAGGTTGGCAAGGAAACATGGCTGCCGCGTAGTCATACATGGTAAGAAGGATGGTACTGTGAATTGGGAACAGACTCGACACTTTGAAGTGGTTTTACTCAAAATAACTGATATGGTGTTTCTTGTTTCAGTTTTAACCGTCTGGATCTTCCACCATACAAGAGTTACGAACAGTTAGTTGAAAAACTGACATTTGCAATAGAAGAAACCGAGGGATTTGCACAAGAGTAAAAACGGATCTGCACAAGACGCAACTCTGCGGCATCATGTTAGATCAAAGCAATTTTTGCAGTAGAGTGATAACTGTACTCAGTTAAGATTTCCAGAGGCGTGTGTTTATGATGTTGTATGATAACAAGATGGCTGGGGAGGGGGCGGGATATGCTCTGTACTCCCATCATGGCGCCTGCTATGCAGGCAGTGGCCACGCAATTTTCAAAGGAAATTGTCTGATTTCCGGTCTGTAATGTAGTACACGTGTAGAGAGACATACATACTGTCTTACGGCATCGTAGCAAAGAAGTTCGATGACCTGGACTGGCCGGCCAGAAATGGACTGTACCAATTTGAAGGACTGCTACTTCGAATTCTTCAAATTGGCATATTCTGAGAGTAGTGTGCGCCATTTTGGAGCAATTTCAAAATGGCGGCAAATAAAGTGTCGTTCAAATTGATGCATTCCGTTTGCGAAATGATTGAACTGGCCGGCCAGTTCTAACAAATGGAAAGCGCCCATAGATGTTCACTGGATGTAAGAAGCATTGTTTTTATCTGGGACTCTGGCTATATTTTTTTATCTGTATAACACTTCTGGTTGGAAGTTGTGGTATACTTTATCGCTCAACAAAAATAAATTCGGTAAAAGTTAACGGATTTAATTAATTAGATTTAAATCAATCTTCGAATTATGAAACTAGCTTGTTAGGAAACCAAGTGCACTTTTGAGTATAAACTCTGGGTGGTTTTTCAGATCAAGTATTTTGTATGACAATGATAAAATATTTGCTGTAATTATGTGTTGTATGATGCCGTGAGTGGTGAAAATTTTGCTTCACTTTGATCAATTAGTGTAATGGCGTGAAGTGCACAGGCGCTGTCTGTATTGCTCTTGGCGTGATGTGCTCTGTTTCCCCAATTTTCTGTAAGATAGCTCTAAGAACTGTGAAAGTGAAACAAGGCCTTTTAAATTGTAAGTTAATTCAAATAATTAAAAGCGAATTTATCTACAAGTGAGTTTTGCCATGTAACTGAGTTGTTTGTCAAGAGCACCGCAGTCGTTGGGATTTCATTTGGTCCCACCAAGTTTTAAGAGAGAGAAAACACAAACAAACACGACTATTTTGCAGTCTCAGTACGGAGGGAGGACCTCATTTAGTATTTAGATATCAATGTTACTCTGGTTCCAGAGGCCCCCTTTTCACGGTTTCCGTCACCCGCGAGAATTACATCAATGTTTTACCTCGAACGGAATGTCCAATAAAGAAAAAGTAAGAAAGGCCGGTCTTCTCCATCCTTTTCCACAAAGGAACCGAAATCACACGCTCTGATTGATAATTTGTTTTCCACATCTGTTTAGAAAACGCGCGAAATTTTTCATGGGTTTTGAAATGGAGTAGCATTTTGTCCCTAAAAACTAGCGGGGAATACAAGATCTTCTCAAACTCATTAACAATTCATCAAGAGAAAACAAAGAAAATAACTACCGTCACCGTGGTTTGGATATGTGTTCCTAAAATTATGCCAACTTTAGCCTTGAATTTATCCAAGAATTATTGATTATTTGAGAAGCCATATCAAACACTCGAAAGTGTGTTTCATCAGATATCCAAACAACTCGAAGTCCTTAAAAAACACTCGGCTGCGCCGATATAGGACGTGAAGTGTCTTGGAACGTTTTAACCATTCCAGTTTTTATAGTTAAGTACATGAATATGTTTAAAGACTTGGACCCTCACCCATTGTGTGACGACCCCAAACGACGGCTGCGAAGAAGACTAGAGGCTCATGGTGTCTTTGCGTTTGACCACCTACTTGATAGTTGATGATACTGATAACGATGGCACAAGAAGACAACAAAGTGGAAGTGGAAATTCTGCAAATGGAATGGTAATTTCCGTTCCAACCAAAAAGTGGAGTACCTCCAAAGATCGTCCAATTGTTCTGGAAAATTTCTGTTAAATTTCGGGTTAAACACGGACCCGCATTATAAAAGGAACCTTGGCCACTGAGCTGTGAACATCGCAGGGTCCGTGCGGCAAGATAGAATAGATTATTGACAGAATAAATTTGAAATTCATATGCGTATTGGCCTCGAGAATAAAGCTAGAGGTTTGCCAATTTGTTTTTGCGGCTCAGTTGCGATATATAGTTTGTCCAAAATATTCTTTTAACAGCTTAGGTTATTTTTTCAATACACGTTTGGCTTTATTTCTTGAAATACCGATTCCACAACCGATTTACTTGCTACTTGACTTGTTCACTATGTCCGTCGTTGAAGCGGTGACTGTGTGACAAAGGTGGGAGGAACTATCCCTTTTATAGTGCGGGTCCTTGTTGAAACCGCCCCAGAGTAAAAGGCGGAGGTAGCATTAGCAGCAGACGATAGAAGGACCTGGAAGGACAGAGCACGCTGAAGAATGTTGGAGACTTTTTGACACTTAATTTTTCTCATAGTTATACTCAATTATGATACTAACACACTTTATTGGAAAATATTTGTGGAAGATAGAGGTATTTTAATCAGTCAGCCGGTGACAAGGCATACTCGGAAAAAGAAAACCAACAGGAGTAGAACCTATGACATCCCGATTACCAGTTCGGATGCTGGGAGAAATCGGATTTTCTTTTTCCGAGTATGCCTGTATTACTGACTGAAAAGAAGAAAAAAAAAAAAAACCGTCATCATTTATTCACCAGGCTTAAAACATAACACCGTATTTCCTCCAACTTATTCAGAGTTTGACTGATGAAGAACTAAGCTGTCTGATTATCTTTAGTTGCCAAAAAACCTAGTGAAACGAATACTTTGGTTTTCCCAACTGATTTAATAACTCAAGGTCATTTGGCCTGGAGAGCTGACGGTTCGGGAAGTAGCCAAATTACCTTATATTATTCATTTCCACTCCCCCGCCGACGCAGTAGAACAAACCCACTAATCCTAGTGAAACGACTGACCCAAGTTTTGCAAGCGAAAAATGTAAATATTTTACACATTGAAAAACCACAATGTTTATCGAACGGTTTTTTTATGCTACCACATAACAGACCAGTTAGTATAAAATCATGTCATTTTAATAGGAGTTGCGCATTGTTTTAAAATTAAAGTCACGTACAGTCCTTTTTGGAAAGAAACTTATTTTTGTGCTGCGCATAAGACTATCTTGTAATGGACAAGCTAACAGCTCAAGCACATATTAAAGCAATAACGACTCCATTCCGAACGCCTCCAACCAACACTGAAAAGAAAGAATTGACGCCATTTCAGGAACAAAAATGAATTATTACGTAAGTATAACGGAATTCGACAAGGTTTCATGATGAAAGAGCTCAACAACTCAATAAGCATTCACAAACTTCATGAAACACAACGTCAAGAACCAGTAATTTCTGCAAAGACTCAACTAAGTCAAAGGATTTCGGGACTGCTTTAAACACGCGCATGTGTGATAGCCCTAACCTCTCCCCCCAGGAAAAACGTTACAACGGTGTCTGCCCCCACATGACCCTGAAAGCTAGCAGAACTCGAGAAGGCCTAAGTTGCGAGAAGCTTGCGTCCGTCTTTAAATGAACATCGAAAGTTTGACCTTCGTCGACTAACTACACTAAGGTATCGGTCTCTCTCGCACCGGCTTCAAGCGACCTTCGCTACCACGAGACACGACAGAAAAAAATTCCGTTGTATGGATGGTGCCATCCCCCCGAAAAGAAGTCCATTCGACTTGTCGCAACGATTTCGGCAATGCTACAACAAATTTGGAAACGTTACATAGTGAAAAGTTGTTCCCCGTCCTACAATTTGTGCCACATCACCGCGAAGTAGTTTCCACAACTGACGCGAGACTAAGTTGCACGGTGTGACACGTATCATCGTAGTTTTTCAGCAGTCGTGATAACAACACGCATCACCAAAGACAGTTATGCAAATAACACACATCA
This sequence comes from Pavona decussata, assembly GCF_977016875.1. Classification (NCBI taxonomy): domain Eukaryota; kingdom Metazoa; phylum Cnidaria; class Anthozoa; order Scleractinia; family Agariciidae; genus Pavona; species Pavona decussata. Next base: position 979,271 of record NW_028145648.1, read on the forward strand.
CCGCAAAATCAGCTTGCTTCAGAAATTGCAATAAAAAACACCGCCTTTACCGACAGCTGTTTGATCATGGGACATCAAGTCAGTCCAGGTGTCGAATACAAGACATCGACATTCGAACGGACTTCATCTTGGTGCTGTTTTCATATTGGTACCGACAATTTGACTACAGTAAAGACCTGTTTCAGGTAGGATTACTGGTGCGCTCATAAGGGCCTGCCACTGGAGAGCCAGCAACCTTACTACCTGCCATACTACACTGACGAGACGTTTACCACGGCCATTATTTTCAAGTCGCTTGACGTCGTCAACAAAGGAAGCAAAGTAAGTTACAACTAATTGCACAAATGCGCGAAAATGTAGGGCCATGAAATGACACCATTTACATGTAATAAATTGCCAAAAATTCCTCTAGCGAGGTTGTTAGGCGGGGTGCCCACGAGTTGAACGCAATGGCACACCAAGCTTGTGGTGGACTGTATGAATTTCAGCCGATTGAGGAAGAATATTCAGTAAAAAGACAGAAAAGGCAGTCTTTATCTAAGATGCATCAAATCTTTATTTCTTTCAGATTTTTATGTTGACACTAATGTAATATCCCGTGAGCAATTCAAGTTTAACTTCAAATACTAACTTGCCATGGGTAAAGGCATCAGCTGTGCAAAGATCGGACTGGGTATCGCCATCGCCTTTAGTGTTTTTTTTTTCCCTACATTACAAAGTTTTAAACAGATATATTGATAATTTTTATAAACCCAGCGTTAACAATTGTTTTCTGGGGGGCGCGGATTAAGTCAGGCTACATTTGTTAATCTTGACTTGAATGACACCAAAAACATTGAAATTCTGTACCATGCTTACTATTTTAATACTTTATATTTTTCGCATGGTATCATTTTAAGAGGATCCCTTGTCTGTGAGACTTACCAATTTGCAATGTCATACCACATCTTTCTCAGTCTATTTTTAACAATATTAGATTAAAAGTTATTATTGTAATTTGATTCAATGTTTGAGATAAATTATTGGAAGCAATTCTGTGTTGTTTCTACTTAACTTTGTGAGTAGAAATGTTTGTGATTTGCTTAGTAATATTCAACCTATTCTAACACGTGGCTGCCTTGCCCTCTGTTTAGTCACTGCTGCTACTGCTACTACTGCTGCTACTTCCAGAGATTTTCATGTCTGCAAGCAATTTATAATTAAAGGTTAATCACTCGTTTTGGTCACTTGTCGCCAAATATTTAGTATAATATGAACACTGACCTCTTTATTCCATAAAAGTACCCACACGTTCAGTGCTTTAATATAAACAAAAGTTCAGCAGCGGATCTGTTACTCTTGCCTGATCAGTAGTGTATTGTGACATGGCAAGTCCGCGCAAGTTTCTGCGCCTTTTTCGTTTGTCTCGGGCGTTCCTTTTTTTGCAGAATACTTCAAAACGTCCGATTAATTTTAACACAGGTTTATTGAAAATTTTGGGCTAAATTTTCCAATTTACTAACGCAATGTTCACATTACGTTATCGATGCGAGACTCGATCTTAGTTTGAATAGGACATTCGCCGTCTTCTAATTAAAAAACGTGAATGTTTGATGTTCGGGGATGAATTCAACTTGGGAACAAGCCGACTAAGGCACATTCATTACTTGGTCAGTGAACGAGTTATTTTTCAGCACAGTAATACGACACTGGATACGATAATTGAAAAAATGCAGCTTTTGTTGTTGCAGTTATGCCAGTCACAGACCTTTAATCAACGTTGTTCAAGCATAGCGGGTAGTATCAGAATAACTTTTGTGCCTAAAGTTGTTGGAAAGGGGATTGAAAATTTATTATCGGGATTCGTGCCTTTGGTGTAACACATAATATGATCCCTGGCAATGTACAGAGTCTTACCTGCAGTAATCACAACTCTCTCCCTTAATCTCCTTGTCTTATGCGCTCTGTAATGCAGACCGTAATTCAATGCAAACAAATGCTGGTCATGTTTAGGGTCACAGCACACCCAGTAATGGCCTTCCCACGAGGTGGTTCTCCAACAGCGCCCTTTGGGAAGGACCTTCTTTTTCTCACGGCGGCCCTGAGGAGTGATCCACTCCAGCTGAACCTCGCGCCTTGTACGGTTAACAAACTTCACTTCCACTGGAACAGTCACATGAGCTTCTGATTTCAGTTTGTCCACGGAACTAGCTATTAAATGAAAATATCACAGCTCAGGTCTAACATGCCAGGACAACAAAACCATTCCAACCACTTACTTTAATTTCAATTCCAAAATGAACACATCTTTTGTCGCAGCCTGGCACCAAACGTTTTAGAAAGCTGTTTTAGGCTTGCTCTTCTTTCATGCTAAAACTGTTTCAGCGCCGGAAAATCCGCAGATACGCTTGCTAAGCGTAAATCTGCAGTAACTGACCACAATCTTCTGAGGAGAGCTCAAAAGCAAATGTGTGTTACATTTGTTAAGACTGATTTCCTTTATGCATGATCGCTTAATAATCAAGTCATAAAACACTATGAGTTCAGACAGCATTGCAGATATACAAATAATACCTGTTGGTTTCCTTATTTCAACCTCCACGTGTTTGTCACCTTGCTTATGTGCAAATGCATGGAACACTGGAGTGCCATTTATCAACAGTGGCTCACGACTTAGTTTCCTGTTTATGGCCATGAAGACATGAGTCTCGTAAGTATCTATGCTCTTGGAATGGCCCTCCTTTATCTTGCACATTCTCTTTCGTCTTCCTTTCTTGTTGATCCAGAACACCTGTACTTTCTTTCCTGTTTTGTTGGTGAACTTCACAGTCAGCGGATGTTTGTCTTCTCTGGAATACAGTGCTAGCAAGTCAAAAATTAAAAAGTCATAAAAAAAAGAAAGAAGACAATACGGTGGTTGTTTTCACCTTTCTGTTTGATGGTTCCATGACAAAACCCCCCAAAATGCCATAGATGCACTCTAAACAAGGTAAAATATGCACAGACTTTTCCATTTCCCTGAATGAAACGCGGAGCTTTCTCTGTTTTGTTCAATATGAAGGTGTGACAATTTTTAAGCTTATTTTCGGGGGGCAAAATATCATGTATTGAGAAGAGAGAGAGGAGGAAATTTACAATATTATCATTAAGGAATGTCTTGGCCTGAAAGAAGAAAACTTAAGTGTTAGATGTGTTAGCTCTCACAACAATGACACAAAATTACATTTATAACAACGGCTAGTTAACTGTAGTGTTTTATTTAGACTACCAAAACTGTGGGATGTTATTTTGCAAGACACGACAAATTTCCTACATGATTTTACAGCAGTTTAGTAGAACAACTCACGGTATTCATGGGGATCGCTATCATCACTTTCCACATCCTATGAGAAAATTGAAAAATAAAGAATGTAATACATGCAGCTGCTGTTACTGCACAAATAAACAGAATTAGTCAATATGGATGTTACTTTTCAAGGCAATTACAAAGCCCGGGTATAATATCAATCTGTTCTCTGAGAACAAGAGATGAGTAACAGGAAATCCCAGTCAGAGAACATAAAGGACAGTTACCCAAAAAACTCAACTCAACTTGTCCCCTTCAGCTCACTAAACCAACGTCTGATTAAAGTGATTTAAATCACGACAAAGGATTGTAAGGCAGTACACAATAACATAGATGTATTGGTGCAATGATTAAGTGTATTATTAAATCTAACTCTCAGTTCTTGGTATTCTTTGATAATTAAAAATTACAGTATTTGTAAGGTACATCACTTTACACATCATCATTCACGGTGTAAAGGTTCAAGGTTTGTATCATACTTGAGTCATCTTTGTGTGGACAAAGTCATGTAATTTAAAATGATCTGGAGATATTAATTACCATGTGGATGCAAACCTTTTGCCTGTTTTTGCAACTGGAAACTTTTGAAAACTCAGTCTTATGTTACCGTTGATGCAAAAGTACTTTTCTGGTCAAATTGTTATTAAAACTAGCTGAAAATGTCTCTTAAGGTATTGAATAAAGAAGGATTTATAAAACAGCAAGTTATAGTTGTTGATATAACACTTACCACATGTTTGTGTCCTGAAGGGTGAGGTGGGAAAGGTCCAGGGTGTGGTCCTTGGTGGGGTGGGAAAGGTCCAGGACCACCTGGGGGGTGGTACCCTGCAGGATAATGACCTGTATGTGGTGGAGGTGCTCCTGGGAATGGTCCTGAGGGTACTCCAGTAGGTGGAGGGAAGGCTCCTGTGGGTGGACCAGGGTAGAATCCAGTGGGTGGAGGAACATAAGCCGGCTGAAAGACAAATATACAAACTACCATAAGCCTTCAGCACAAGCAGCAGTAAGCATATGTCAGATTCTCTTTAATTAAATCTTTCAAAAGATGCTAACTAATTCCATACTAACCGGGTAAGCGGCCTGTGCAGGGGTGGGTTGCCCTGTGTAGTGGGGAGGGGGGCTTGGATAATAGCCTGCTCCAGGTGGACCATAAGGCGGTGGCACAGCACCCTGGAATCAAATAAAAACAACAGAATTACTGGTTATTTCAAACCATTTTTAAGCTACTTTATGACATATGCAGGGGTACCGTATTTTCTCGATTACACCCCCCGGCGTTTTTTTTTAAAACTTGGCCTCAGGGACCCCGCGTTTATTTGAAGCCGGCGTTTATTAATGAAGTAAAATTTTCATCAATTTTTAGGTTGATTTATTATTTTACATTCTTTGAGACCCCTTGCACAGTTTGTCAAGGCGGGACGATTTCTCCCTTGGACCCGACCTGACTGACCTGAGAGTGCCTCAGTCATAACAACAGGAACGAGAACATTGTTTTATATTTTCAAGTTTGTTTTGTCGTACAGCATACATCACAGTCAATGTTACGCCACACTTGTTCGTTAAGCATTTATTTAAGAAACAAAAGCAGTATACCGTACAGTACGCATCATAGCAGTGCTTTTCTACTGAATATCTCTACTTGTTGGCTCGACGCAAATAAACGCCGGTACTTCGAACAAACACCCCCGGCGTTTATTTAAAAATTACCAGTTTTGACCCAGCATTTAAATGAGGCTGGCGTTTAATTGGGGTCCGGTGTTTAATCGAGAAAATACGGTAAGTGTATTCAGTTTCCAAAAAGTTGAAATCCTGGAAAGGAAAATGACTTTGCTGTTACATTTCCATGTATTTATAAATTGTTTGTTTGTCCTACTACACATGCAATCAGCTTATATGCTACATTAACAAATAACACCGATCATTACACTATAAACAGAACTTAATCAACTGTAAAAAGGAAGCCTGAAAAATGTCAGGTGCAAAGGGACCAAAAAAGACTCCCCCTGAGACACCAGTGCAGTGCTACACCAACTGTGAGCTGGTAATTTTGTACCTGTTGAACATGAATAAACCAAGTTGAAATATAAATGAAGTGGTCTTTCATCAATCAAATCTTTCATTTGCAGTTCTCAAATCATTACTAATTCATAATGAGAAAAGCCAATAAATAACACCCATTTGGATCAGGTGAATGGGTTTTCATCTGAGATCAAACACTTGCATTTTAATGAGCAGTAATTCAGTAGAACAAAGGTATGATTGTTTATGCATATGTTCAAATATATTTAATGTACATGTATCTGCTCCATTTTGAGTGCCAGCATCCTAAAAAAGTCCTTAAAAGAATGCTCATTGATGTTTTAAAAAGTAAAATGAACAACAAAAACTCCAGGCTCTCATTCAATTGTTGCTACTTCAAACTTGCCATCTCCAACTATTTAATCGGGTTGAATTATGCTAATTGCAGTTGAGTTTACCACCGTCACTTTCAATGGCATTCTCCTTTTCCATGGTTACTCTTAATTCAGAAATGTTAAAATGGTTCAGCTTCAAGCAAAGACTGGTACGAAGCAGTCATTTGAATGTGATTCGTGAGATTTATTTGCCACTCCCTGTAATAAAGTACTGTGTGGCACTGTGGAATTTGCTCCAATGATAATTGGCTTGGGTCAGTACTGGCTTTTTATATTTTCGTGTAAAAAACAAAGATTTGTTGGAACTGCATTTTGAGAAATCATGTCAAAACTCAGGTTTTGTGCTTCATCAGGAGTTCCAAATATTTCATTTGTTTCTGAGTGTTTGGAACCCCTGGTGAAACACTTGCCATTGTTTTTAATATATTACTTCAAATATATATGATGTAGCTCAGTTGATAGAGCAAGGCTCTGATGTTGATGCTAGTTAACACAAAAGAAATTTATTTTGAGGCAAGAAAAAGTGGGGAAATGGCACTTTTAGCAAAATGTATTCACTTACAGTCAATCATGCATGACCAGCATTTTTGAAATTTGAACACAGTTTTGTAATTTGCATGTCATGTCAGTTTTAAACACTGCCAGTGAGATTTCAGAGTTCCCATAAAAGATTTCCCGTGATTATAACGCTTTGAATTTTTCTTTACGTTACAACCTCGAGTATTTAAAAAATAACAATAATTATTTTTTGCACATTATATGTACAAGTTATGATTATCCAAATCAAGTGTGTGTACTGAATACCTTGTGACACCTGGCACTTATATCTTTAAACTTAGTCTTCAAAAAGCTAACATGGAGGCACTCACCTGGGGATAGTGTTGTCCAGGGGGTGGGGGAGGGTGCTGTCCAGGATGTCCATGGGGTGGGGGAGGGTGTTGTCCAGGGGGTGGGTAATAGCCAGGGGGTGGAGGTCCACTCATTCTGACTTGTGATCAATTGAACTTAAACTATAAGAAATGCAAAATAGAAGTAAAAATATAAGTCTCATAAAAGCGATATTACTCTGGCCAATCAGGGAACAGATGCCATCAATCCAACAAACCAATCAGAACTCTCTAAAGGCAAACACACATAGCAAATGCAGAGCGTGGTAAACTACCTATGAGGAAGTTGCCACTGGAATCTAGTTGAGAGTATTGGACATGACTGTAGATTTTACGTCTTGCCTAGTTGAGAAATGGTGGCAAAGCAAAACCTTAGGCTTGCACAAATTTAATTGTCTCACTACCTGGTGAGGTCTACAGTTTACTACTTGCACCCCTCATGGTTATGCTGATATTAACAGTGGGATATTTTAACCAAAATGAACTACATCTGCACCCTGCAAACCCAATACAGCAATCTGCTAGCACTTGACTCACACATATTGGTACAAATTTTCCGCTGTTTTTGTGAACAGCAATTTTCAAATACAGTTCCAACCCCTATTAAGGGGCCAGTTATCCAAGTCCCAGGACTGTTGTCACTTTAATGCTGTTAAACAGCCACCCCTATTGAGCGGCTACTGCCTTTTGACCGTCCTGATAAGGGTTCTCCTATTGTTGGTACCCCTATTAAGTGACCACCAATAATTTAATGCATGTAGTTTGGCCTTGTTTTCACAAAGCTGTTAACAGAGAAAAATGTCTGAAATCGAAGATAACAGCTGGTAAGAACATTCAAGTACATTTTTAAAATCATCTTTACTTATCATTTCATGCAGACCAGGAATTTCCATTGTCTAGTGACAAAGTGACTATGTAAGCAGTCCTTTTTACTGGAAATGTTGCACATGAGCAGTCATACAATAGGGCCATTTATACGGGAGAAAATAAGACGCGTCTTATCCAAGACGCGTCTCAAATAAGACGCGAGCTGATCGTATAAATGGCACAAAATAAGCGTTCGTGTCTTATTTTAGACGCGACTAAAATAAGACGTGTCTAACTCTGGAACAGGAGCTTGAGCTGTTCTTGTCTTGGTCGCGTCTTAAATAAGACGTGAACTTCCTCGTATAAATGGTACACGCGTCTTAAATAAGACGTGAACTACAAATGAGCATGCGTAAGAGCGAGTGACGTGTCATGACACACGTCACTGACCGCTCTCAGCTCTGCAAAATGGCTTCGCAGTGTTCACAGTCCGCTTTGCAGTGTTCAAAAACACCAGCAACACCGGCAGCAAAAAAGAAATACGTGGACTACCACGGAAGAGAAGGAGTTTCTGCTTATTTGCAAAGAGAGGGCAATTGCCAAAGAGCTGGACAATTGTGTTACAGGCGCCGGTGTAAGTTACTTCTGTTGTCACTCTTGTTTACATTCAACGTTTATCCTTTCGCAATTGGTACAGATGAAAAGTTGTTGCAAATCACTTCTAATTAGCATGGTTGCTAATGGTAACGTCGCATGTAAACGAGGCTGTATCAAAAATAAGACGCGGGTTGTTTATACGTGATTTTCATGTCTTACGCAGGACGCGATCGTATAAACGGTACAGTTCGCGTCTTATTTAAGACGCGTCTTAAATACGACGCGTCTTATTTTCTCCTGTATAAATGGCCCTAATGTGCCACATTCCTGAAGCATCATGATGTCATGAAAACAAATTTTACAACGTGTTTTCTCCAAAAGAGTGAGAAGATCTGGGTACTAGATTACCTTTACACTGTAAATCAAAGGTACCAAGCGTAAGTTATGCATTGCTGACGTGTCCGCACAACCAGTTGATGTCAGATATAAGATATACTAAGTTTATATCTGTTATATTCTATTTTGATTTCATTAAAGCCTTATGTGTATGACCCACCTTGTGTACGTGTACGAAACCAAACGGTAGATGCAACCACTGTGTGTACGAGGATCTGCAACAACATGAGCTAAGTATCAACTTAACGCGGACAAAGGATAAAATAAAACCTATAAAAAGCCTTCTACCGCTGTTAGACACATATTGTTAGTGCAAGAATGTACGGCAATCTACGAACCGAAATATATAAAACGTTCCCTCCTCCTTCAGTTGGGAAGAACTTCATGTTACCCATAAGCCACTGCACATCACTAGCACAACAGATGATCTTGTTCCCAGTTCCCCTTGAGTTTCAAAATGGCGGCGCTTTGCAGGTCACCTTTTTTCATGTACTTGACTGGCGCTCGGCTTGCAGGAGTTTCAAAGAGATTGTTATCAAGCGAGCAACAGAAAGAAAATGGAACAAACACATCCACTGAAAGAGAAGACGCAAACATGACATTTACACCAGCTAATAATTCAGTTGATAGGTGAGGTAGTACTCCTTCGATTTGACTCCCTGGACTCACCAAGTGACTCTGGAGTTTGAAGGTCTATCTTTACGCTAAATTAACCAGTCACGATGGCCACATGTAAGCTTAACGCTATCCAATACTCAAATGCTGTGCACCGCACTGGCCTTCTATCCTCTCAAATCCATTGTTAAATATTACATAGATCTAGGGAACTGTTTAACAAATCAACGGCAGTTTTCTATGGTCTATACTCTTTTATTAAAAACTGGATCATTGTATAATGCAATTCAAGGGATTTGATTGGCTGAGCGGCCATGGTATATGAGCAATTATACCATGGCCAAGAAATGGCCGCCATTAAATTGTCTGCTGGTTCTTCTCTCACAGCGAAATCAGTTAGATCTAGCAATATTTCTTGATTGTTTTTAATAAAACAATTATTCCACTTGCGCTTGTTGGATATGAGATGATTATAGCCAACTCGGCGCTACGCGCCTCGTTGGCTATCTATCATCTCATATCCAACGCGCGCTCGTGGAATAATTGTTAATTAGCATACCTCAGTGACCGACTATCGCGTAACGCGCAATCTGATTGGCTACACAGGTGCCCTCTATTGATTGATAGACGGCAGTTTGTCAGAGCACGCGCGATTTAGCATGCATCATTGCACAAATATATCAAAATTAATGAAATAAAAAGATTTTTGCTTGATAGATCGATCACTGAGGTATGCTAAAACAATTAGACGGCTCGCTCTCGGTTTCTATCGCCTTTGATAGTTGGATAGATACCTCGGGCTCGCCGTCTAATTGTTAAATAGACCACAAAATGACGTCAAAAAATGTTCAAAACTTAAGGTCATTCCCCTGTTTTGCAGTGCGCAGCTCTACTGCGCACAATGGCAAAATAAAAAATTTACACTCATTTCTAGCTAACTACTGAGTATCACTCAATCTGACTTGTATCTATCAACAAAATTCTTAATTTGCATTTTGCGCGGAAATTAAGGTGTTTTCATAAGACTCGCCCCAGTCCCTTTGCGGAGAAACCAGTTTTGAAGCTCTATTTACCACTGCTTTGTGAAATATCTGCAAAACCAACCCGGTGAACCTATTCTCTCTTTTCAGATTTCTAACCACAATATCGTTTGCCAACTACCGTGAAAATTTAAGGAAAATCCCAGTGTTAGAAATATCAAATTTTGTGCCTAATATCTAGCCAATGGACATTTTGGCCTACCCTCAGAGGTAACGAATTATATTCTTTTGTTGAATATCTCAGTAGTACTGGTTAGGAATAGTTTTCAAACAGATTTCACATTGAAAATGATTTATGAACAGGGAAAAAATTCTATGAAATGAGCCGTTAACTGTTCTCTTCAGAAAATAATTCCTGTTTTTGGCAAGTGCTCTATTATAGTCCATTTTGTCCAAACGTGCAGAAATTACCATATTTCAATGCTTCGTTGCTAAAGAACAAGCATAGTGACCCCCTCTTTTTATTTCATTTTTGCAGTTTACATATAGTGAACCACACATGGGCAAAGTTTGGAAAAAATCTGAGTGTAGGTTCTATTTTAGGGGAATGACCTTAAGTGGAACCACGAGCCGCAGGCGAGTGGTTTCACTGCCAAGTTTTGAACTTTTTTATGGCGTCCTTTCATGGTCTATAAGAGTATAGACCATAGAAAACTGCCATCAATTTGTTTTTTACAATAACATAGAAAAAGTACGAGCAGAATTGGCTATTTTTTTCGTTGAGAAAGCGCGTGCGTTACATGTGACATCATTTTTATTGTCTGTACTCTTATAGACAACAGCTACGAGCCAATCAGCGCGCGGAAATTTGGACAGTTATTTTAAAAAAGAATATGGTGGATTGACTTCTCAAGGTTATTTATAAATATTCCTCTAATGTTAACGGTTTAGTTATACATAAACAAGTGAAAACAAACGATAAAACCGAACAACGTTTTGGAGTCGTCATGACGCCATTGTCAAGTTTGAAGTGATAGAAATAAATAAAGTCAATGTCAGAAATAGTGCACCAAAAAAAAAAAAATTAACATAATGTCTGAATATATGATGTCACGCAAATAGTTTAGCTTGAATTGAGTCCGATTGGACATTGAGAGATGGTGTTAACTCTCTAATTAGCAACATTTCGTAAACTAAGCAATCGAACTTATTCATGCACAATATCTGTCAAGGTCTTTAGGGACGTTACGGTGTTTGTTAAGAAGATGCTTGCCAATAGAAGACGATTGGTATTTATTCTTGACCACGCACTGGTGTAAATGCCTAAGTGTAAACCCTACATAACTTGCATCGCACAAGTCACATTGAAATTTATAAACAACACAATTCTGATTTACAATAGGAATCTTTAGCTCTTGCTGGATTTTGTTACCAACAAAAATCGGTTGGATGAGTGTGTCAATCTTCTGGCTGAGATCTTTGAGCTGTTTGTGTACCAGGTCTGCCGAAGCCTGATCTTTGAAAGGCAGGACTATTCGCACAGTTGGACTGTCCGAATAGTCTTATAAATAAGCTTGAGAAGTCAATCCACCATATTCTTATTCGTACAAGAGGTATGCAATGATACTTTGACCATAATGCCGGACACAACATCAGCGGCTAATTTTCTCCAGGTTCTTAACAACTGCCACACATCTGTGAAGTTCATCATGGAAACAGAGGTTAATGGTCTACTACCCTTTCTTGGAATGCAGCTCCTTAACAGAGCTCCCCAAATTGAGACCAAGGTCTACATAAAACCTACTAATACAAGTCTTTTGCTCCACTACCAAAGTCATGTCGATATGCGCTATAAACAAGGGCTTTTGAGAACCATGCTTGATCGTGCGTATCGGTTATCATCGTGTTGGTCTTACTTCTCTGAAGAATGTGACCGTTTGAAAGCTGTGTACACCCAGTTGAAATACCCACAACATCTTATCAACACCACCATTAGGTATTTTGTAGCCTTTAAGGCTGAAGGCCCTCAACCAATACCTGCCCCAAGAGACAGTCCAACTGTGCGAATAGTCCTGCCTTTCAAAGATCAGGCTTCGGCAGACCTGATACACAAGCAGCTCAAAGATCTCAGCCAGAAGATTGACACACTCATCCAACCGATTTTTGTTGGTAACAAAATCCAGCAAGAACTAAAGATACAAGAGAGAAAACCGCCTATTGTAAATCAGAATTGTGTTGTTTATAAATTTCAATTTGACTTGTGCGATGCAAGTTATGTAGGGTTTACACTTAGGCGTTTACACCCTTGTTGAGCATAAATACCAATCTTCTTCCATTGGCAAGCATCTTCTTAACAAACATCGTAATGTCCCTAAAGACCTTGACAAATATTTTTCTGTCCTTAAGAAGTGCATGAATAAGTTTGACTGCTTAGTTTACAAAATGTTGCTAATTAGAGAGTTAACATCATCTCTCAATGTCCAATCAGACTCAATTCAAGCTAAACTATTTGCGTGACATTATATATTCAGACATTATGTTAATTTTTTTTTTGGTGAACTATTTCTGACAATTTCTGACATTGACTTTATTTATTTCTATCACTTTGAACTTGACAATGGCGTCATGATGACTCCGAAACGTTGTTCGGTTGTATCGTTTGTTTTTGCTTGTTTATGTCTAATGTGAACAAAATAAAATAAAGTTTAGATGAAGGTTTGTACATTCAGTCATTTGATAATCTAGCACAGAATTTGCAAACTTTATTTCTTCATCTTTCTTTATTTTATGGTTGGTTTCTAGTCTGCTTAGATATAACAGATCTCAGTTTTCATTACAGAACATTCATTCTTCCTTTCGTAGGTTATCAGAAGAGTTTTCTGGAGCAGCCACAGTGCCTTTCAGTCAGGAAATAACTAAAGTTCTTATGTCACGAGTTAATGAGAATGATGTTGAAATCAAACCAGATGGTACAGCAGCTGTTGAGTGAATTCTATTTTAGTTTACTTAATTAAATTATTGGGTAGTTTAAATTCATGTGTTATCTTATTTTCTGTGTACATGTAGGATTGATATATTTTCCTGAAATAAAGTACAGAAGAATCCTTAATCAGGCATTTGGACCAGGAGGCTGGGCGTTAGTTCCAAGAGGAGAATCTCTTCAATTTCAGGTCAAATACTGTACTTGTACAATACATTCTGCTTTGGATTTTTCTTTAACAACATAATTTTACTTCTGTTTGAAGCTTCTATCACCACCCTGTAATTCACTGTACAAAAGTACATGTATTTTTGGTGCACACAGGGAATGTTGGTAAATTTCATGCCTGCAAAATCCTTGAAATACAAATGTGAGTCTGCAGTGGACTGATGTACCATGACAAAAATTATTTTAATAATAATAATAATGATGATGATGATGATTTATAAAAGTTCAAACTCCCTTCTTCTGAACATGTAGCACAACTTCATTTTTCTTGAAATTATTTTTATATGAAAAGTTGTCACCAAAATATTTACCAGGAAGTCTGGTTTGTCAACTTGAGAGTTTTTCTCTAGTTCAAGTTGGTTTTCACTTCTTCCAGCAGTACTGTCTATAGTTGGGAGTGCAGGTTCTTAGAGAAAAATTATCTTTTGGTGGAGAACACATTATAGCTATGAGGCATCCATGATCACTGAAGCTGCACCTTGACTTACTAAGCCATTGTGAATGTGCATTTCATTCTGATAAAGTGATACCAGGTAAAAGGTTATAGTTTGAAAGTAATGTCATCTAGGAAGGCAAACATTAGGCCAAAGCAAATCTTTAGAAAGTCATATTCAAATGCTGTAAAATTGAATTAAAGATTTATTAAAGAAATAAAAAACGCGCCGAGTGCATTGTTGAGTTATATAAGCACGCGGGAATTTTTAAGAACACGAGAGAAGTGCAGAGAGGCACTCGCCTACGGCTCGTGCCTCTCTGCACTTCTCGAGTGTTCTTAAAAATTCCCAAGTGCTTATACAACTCAATAATGCACGAGGAACAAGTTTTTTATTTCTTTTATAAAATATAAACAATCGCAACTCCTCAGACAAGTGCAAATTTTAATCAATCAACATCAAGTTTCTCCTTACACAAGATAACGCGTAATTTAATAGCGCGCGCTCTTGCCGATCACGACACAATCACGACAGGGCACGCGACAGCGCAATCAAGTAAAAAGTCAACTGTTTTAGTTTTTCGTCACGTCGTAAGCAATTTCAAGAAGTTAACTCCTAAGTTTTAAGGTGTTGAGAGACAAGTTGAAGTTGATTAAAAGTCTGGAAACATCAGTACAAGAGACTGTTCTTTGCGAGTCGCTGGAGTGACAGCGCATTCTGTCTCTGAATTTCTCAGATTTTTCACAGACAAAAAATCTGACGTGTGCTCTGTGCATATGTACAATTATAATGCACGCACCATACGTATGCTTCGTGCATTGTGGAGTTATAAAGAACTCAGTTTGACCAATCACAGTGCTTGCTTGACCCTGGCTATTTTATAAATCCCAATAATCAATTATTAGGGGCAGAAAGAACTACATGGCACTAGGTAGTTCAGTGTTCCAAATAAATTTTTAAGGAGGGATTCAGTAGATGTGAGATGTCTTCAATCTTGATAAGTCAACTTAGTCAGGTGGCCAGCTTTGTCAGGCTTTGACCTAATACCTCTCTGTTATCTCGAACACTGAGGTGCAGGACAGTAAAACATTTCCTCAAGACTAATTTGGGCGTATTGTGGATTGCAGAGTGATAGAGATAACAGCCAGTTGATTGTGCGGGAGTATGCCTTGTTTTGTTTGGGGAGATTTGTTGCCCAGACAGTTGGTGAACATACATTTTATTCAGCCAATAATATGGTTTATGGTAAAGCTATGGAATCTGCCAAATCCAATGCATTAATGAGATGTTGTAAAGACCTTGGTGTGGCCAGCGAGCTCTGGGATCCTCAGGTAAGCTCAGTTTGCTGTAGGAGGCTCAGATCTAATAAAAAGTAATTAATTTTAAAATACATGTAACCTGCAAATGCAACCTTCTCTTAGTACCACTCTTGCACTAATGCTCCTAGCTGGGAGTAATCGCAACAGCCAGCTATGCTTTGGAGTGGCTTGTTCAACTATGATAGCTATAAAGAATGTCTCAGTTTATTTGTTTTACCTTATGATATGAATACCGGTACATTTCTGTTAATTGTGTCAACTATATGTCAGAGAAGCTTAAACCATTTGGAGAGCCTATGGTCAGAGGAAGCAAAAGCACGACTTTTGTTTATACTACTGAGACACATAGAACGGTTGATTGGCTTCCAGTGCTTTCTTTCTCCAGATAGCTATTTTTCACTAAAATACTGCACATATAAGAAAACGGTGCAGTTCTTTTTGTAGAACAGATACTTTTGTTTTGATTCGCAATTTACAAACTCAGATTCAGCATTTAAAGGTTTCTAGGAAACATGTAAGGAACAGGAAATGCCCTGCACTTTTAACATAAACATTTACATCAGGTTGTTTTTGTTTCTTACATTAATTTTGCTAATCCTTGTTATGAGGTAGGACATG
The DNA here is from genome assembly GCF_977016875.1 of Pavona decussata. Lineage (NCBI taxonomy): Eukaryota > Metazoa > Cnidaria > Anthozoa > Scleractinia > Agariciidae > Pavona > Pavona decussata. The sequence continues at coordinate 994,871 of NW_028145648.1, forward strand.
CCATGGCGGAGAAACTAAGAAGAGGATTAACAGGGAGGGGTGGGGGGAGTCAATGTGTTTCGAAGCCCCGTAGAATTTATTTCAATAAAAAAGGGTGGGAACCATCTTCAGATTTCCACTATTTCTAGTGCTATTAGAATTTTTCAATGTTTTAATGTTGAAAAATATACAATTTTTTGTTCAGTTTGTCATTGACTGGAAAGAGAAATATGCTGTGAGCTCATGGTGTGAAAATGTACGGACAAGGGAGAAAAAGAAATTGTGGAGAAGAAAGGACAGAAAGCCTACGGATGCTTTTCAATATCCATGGAGAGAAGTCAATCAGGAAAAATAAACTATGAAAGCGATAATTCTGACCATAAACTGAATTTGACATGAGATCTGGTGAGCATTAGCAATGAAAATATGTCAGTGGAAAACCTGGATTTAGCTTGTGGTTGAAGTATTTTGTTTCTATAATGAGATGCATCCATCTTCTGTCATTTGTCAAGTTCTTCAAGTTCATGTTTATTTTTAGCAGCAGACCAGGAGTAGTATTTTTTTTTTCAAAGACAGTGGCACTGAGGTAATACATCATACACAAGACACAGTGTTTCATCACATATCAAACACTGAGAAATAAAATATGATGCACAGCGGAGTATTTTTGACGAACTTCGAGGTTTTTGATATTGTGATGAAACACTGTGACGAGTGTTAGATATAACTTCTCAAAACAAACTGCTTTTCAAGGGGAAATCAAGGATGCAAAAACGAGGCGTTTTCCATCAGAAATCCAAACACCTCATGGTGCATGATTTCCTTTGTCTTTTGCTTTTGATTTAAATGAGTTGGAGAAAGAATCAAGAAATTATTGTTAGTTTGTACATGATTAATCTTGGACTGGTAAGATCCAAGCCTGAGCTGCCAGTAGTCCTCATTACTTACAGCTCATCTACTTGCTACAGATTTTGTAATTCTTGATCCTTGAATTGTGCAGCCCTTTGTCTTTGTATATAAATAATTATATTGGCAGAGCCCAAGTAAGTTTTGAAACTTTTCCCTGGGGATCCCACATTACGTTTGTATTTAGTTTTGTTCATTTATAATCCAGAAAAGTGTCTGTAAGTGAATCAACTGATCATGTACATCTGTAAGTGTATATCAGTAAAAGAAGTTACACAATGTTGTTAAATATTTCCCAGTCATTGACTCTCATATCTCAAGTTCTTTGCTTGACTCTTGATTTCTTAGCAGTGATTGAAAAAATCATTTGTTCTCCTGTTGGTTCTCAACAACACAGCTTGTTATTATAGTCTTGTCTTTTCTTTAATTTGTTTAGAGGCTAATTCATAGCCTGTCCAGTGTCTTGATATTACAGTCGAACCTCTGCTAACAGACACCTCCCGTAGGCGGACACCTCTCGTAAGCAGACACTGGTCATGTTCTCAGCCACATACAAACACTACATTATTAACCTCCCATATGTGGACACCTCTCTAAACCAGACACTTTTTCTGGTCCCAAGGGTGTCTGCTTAAGGGAGGCTCAACTGTAGTTATTTTCAAGGAACCTCCATATTCCATAACTACCACTACAGTTCAACTACTTGTCCATCACTTCAGTCCAACCATTATTTCCAATGGATAAAGTGTGGTGCTATGGGGGACATTTAGAATGCTAGACATATCCAATCCTAGAATCTGACCAAGGGTTAATTACTTGTAATGCCAGCTTTTGTTTCTCTTTACAGTGACCAATTTACCAAAGGTAATCATGCAAATGTATTTGCTACTAATAACAGATGCTTCTTTGAAAGTGCATGTGATTGTAAGACATCTTAATTTTTTTCATTGCTTAAATAAATGTTTTGTAGATCCTTAAAATTTTGAGAACAACATCTTCTGATATTTTCAAAAACAAGACAGCTTGAACCCGCAATTAGTGAAGGGCACACATATAAGAAAGAAAAAAGATATTACCCACAGCAACAACTATCAGAGTTTGTAGAAGTGAGTGGGAAATGTTGTGAATGTCGTTAGCCAATTATGTTTTCCGTAACAAATGCAGGCTTTTAAATTTTGATGAATAATTATTACCTCCCTATACAGTATTAAAATACATCAACTAAAGTACATGCACTGACTGGCTCATTACTAGTACGCTAATTACTCGGGCCGTAAGGCGGTTAAGGTTTCGGTAGCATTATCAAATTCTTTTTTCTTTTTGGGGTCGCGATGGGCCCCGAGTTATTGTTCTCGGTCTCGTTTTTTGTACTCGGCTGGCACGAGTTAAGTTTTCGTAGCGTTATAAAATTCTTTAAATTCTCGGTCGCGTTCTTTGCACTCAGGCCGTGAGGAGTGTATACAATATGCGAGCCAGCGAGGCATGCGAGGCAGACGTGTGAGGCATGAACACAACATGCCAGGCATGAACAACCCCAACATAAACTGCTAACCGTTAAGCTAACCGGGGAGCTATTTAAGCTAACCTGAGTGCTATTTAGGCCAACCGGAGTGCTCTTTAGGCTTACCGGAGTGTTTTTTAGGTTAGTTTTGTTTAACCGAAAATTTGGCGACTAAATCAGTCTATGACCCCGCGGGCCAAGATAGATAAAGATGTCTCACGTTTACTATAGAAAAACAATCAGGTAGAAACGGTTCCTGTCTTCAAATGAAAGGTAAATAACAAATGCTTTCCCCTGAATTTCATTTAAAAATATTGAAAAACGTTTAAAAACATTGATAAACGTACAAGGATAAGGTACGCGTGATGCGTAACGTTACTCTAGATCATACCGAAATTACGATCCGTCATTGACCCGGCGTCGCATACATATCAGGACCGTACAAGTGGTTTTTGTCTCTAAACGAAAGGTGAAAACGTAAGGATTAAAGCCCGGGGATTATAAAAAAGCATTCGTATTTCATTCTGACTGCAAGAAATGCAATTCTATCTGGTGGTTACTTATTGCCTCACTATATCTCTGTATCTATCTTTTTGGGGGAATTAGCGATGCTGGAGGTTATCACTGCTAAAAGATTGTAGGCTTACGGACCACGCAGTCAAATATGGCCCGAGTTTAAGCTGAAAACAGCTTCTTGTTAGTAAATAAACCCCTTCAGGCAGCTGGTATATCAGAGGCTGAAATATTGTCCGAAAAAATGAACAGTTGGCCGAGAAGCAAAGCTGTGAAATTTTGAGTGTCATCGATAAGCCAGGGGCATTACATTATCGACTGTCATCAAATCCAAAGACTGTTATTGTCCGATAAGCGCAATCTGATTTTGTATCACACGACGTATTTTTTCCAGTGAGAACGCACAGAACTTAACCAGTGGGTTATAACAGATTACAACAAATGCTTCTTTTAACAGAAGGGTTTCTTTTGGTAATCAAGCAACTCTCATACAGTGGATGCTTGCAGACAAGCTCTCCTACTGAGGTGTCACGCGGGATATACATTTAGAGCTAACACTACCTTGAAAGCTACAAGAAATCATATCTCTGCCCGGTCCAATCTCGTACCCAGAGTCCTCAGGCTTTTTTGTCAGCGGGTGAGCGCCAGGAGAGACTCTGGAGAATTCGAAAAAAATTAAATTTTTTGATTGGCTGTCCCGTAACAGTTTGCATTGCTTTACCGCAGAAATCAGGCGGTGTGCGTCACGAAATTTGACCAATCAGAATGCGTTATTTGGTCAGTAGTCTTCGCGCCCAAGAACATCAGCCTGGAGAGGTCCGCCTGTCGAAAATTTCATCGTTAACAAAGTCTGTGGCATTTTTTCCCGGTTGAAATTCGTTTCAAAGTTAGAGGAACAAATTGGCTTAATGCTGGTTAGGTTACTTTTTAAGCTGAAGCATTTGTTCGCGTTTGTAGCCATTTCAAAGGTGACGACCTCGCGCCTGCCGCCATGTTGTTTTGGTCGTTGATTTACTGCATTTCTTTAGGCTAAAGCTAATTACTCTTGCTGGGTTTTGCCAATACGTTTGCACGTTAAGCCAGCTTATCCTTTCTACTTCAGAATTTTCGGGGTCTACCCGGGTCTACCCCTCACGGTTTATCCGTTCGAAGCCGTTGAACTAATAAAGAATCTCTGAAGAGATCGTGTAAACCAAGTACGCTCAACTCCTGGGAAACCGACCGGAAACGCCTACGGGCAAATGTTATTACTCTACAAGAAATCCAAGAAGGAAATGTAGATCTCTTTCACCCGGAGATAAAAAAGCAAACTAAAAATGAGCGAAAGCAATGAAAAATAGACTGCGAACAGTCGTACTTCAAGTTTTCCTTAGATCACGCGCGCGAAGTGACAGTAAAATTATGCAAATCACAAAAATGAACTCGCGGCTCGCGGCCTCGCTAGCTATAGCTAGATCCATCGCGCTCCTGATCGCGCACTACAGAACTTAAGAGAAAGAGACCGCTCGACCGCTTGCGGTCTAAGTTTATAAACAAAAAAAAAGCGTCTATAAGCAGACGTTACGGCACATAATATTAGTATAAGAATAAACATAAAATTCTCGCCTTTGATTCTCTCCGAACCGGGAATAACTCAACAAAATCGCCTTGTGTATCCAACAAGAAGCATCTACGGCTACCACTAGGCGGTTAAAATTTGCCAAATTGCTGGCTTTCGTGATAGTTTTTGGAAAAGGAAGCAAAGTTTGAATGCCCAGTTTCAGTGCGACTGTAAGTCGACCTAAGTCCTACAATCGGGGAGATGTTTACTCGATCGTGACCAGAGGCAAATGAGCCATTTCCATATTTTTACCCAGCACCCTTTGTGGGTCGTGACGCACACCGCCTGCGCAGAAATCTTGCAGTAATAAAATTCCAGTTCCCCAGAGTCTCTCCTGGTGACCAACCGCTGGCCAAAGAGCCTGAGGACTCAGGGTACGAGATTGTGCCCGATCATGTAGCGAGAAATAAAACAATTGATTGTAAACTTATTCCCTATTCCTTGAATAAGGTTATTCTGATGCGCCGATTATTCAATTTCACGTTTTTTTATTCAAAGTTCATACTGACACTTCACTAATTGAATTTAATACACCGCACTTTGTGGAAAAACTAAAAAACCTAACTTTGCTCAGACTCAACGAAAAATCTCCATTCTTGCACTAAAATGATTGTCAAATCATTCTCTACAGGTTGAATAAGATTATTCTGATGCGTCGTGAAAATTTTTTTCCTGTTTCTCCACTAATTGAATTTAAAACTCATTCACTGCGCATGCCCGCAAGTTAACAACTGAACCAGCCAACCAACCCACCAAGTGAAAACCCCACCATCGCTATAATCCGTTCATTGCGCATGCGCGCATTCACGAGTTAAAAAGGAAAGAAAACGAACAGAATTCTGGTATTTGTAGTAAAATAACGTCATCGTGAGAATCGCCTATTGGACTGCCTTGATACACGATTGAGTGAGAGCGGCCTCTCCTGGTATGCCTTAGGATCGCTATTGTAACGTCTTTGCAATTCTCATCATTTTAATCTTCCACTGGGGGATCCCGAACTTCTTGTAAACAAGCTGAGTCCTAATTAAAAGCAATTCAGAAATCTAGTTCTCATGGGTCTTTTTTGGCCTGTTCTGGATTTTTTGGTCGGGATACAACTTAAAACTTGCACTTTTTCAATTTCTTAACAGCCTCGATTAAAATATGTTCGAGAGGTTGATTAATTGAAAAATTGTTTCCAGAGTGAGATAACGGGCGCATTTTTCGGGGGGGGGGGGGGGGAATATTCTGGGTATTCTAAAAAAGGAATACACCGGAAAATCTATGTTGTATCTGTTGCCCGGTAAATGCCACATGACCAAATGTTTTAGAGTGAGAATGCATTTAATTTTTCGAGGTATTTGATTTTGGAATACCAGGAATATGACCCCAAAATAAAACGCGCCCTAAGACTGACTTCAACCAAGAAAAAACAAAGATGGAAAGACATATCTTATTTATACTTTTGTTTGACCATCCAATACGAAAAGGTACAGAGGAAGCCAATGCTACATAGTCTACAAGGCATCAAGTTTTTTTAAAATTTTCGGTGCCTTTAAATGTGGCTTGCATTTTGCAACTTTTCTCCAATACGTATTTATTCATTTTTTACCATCGAACCTTAAAAAAATCATGTGTTTGTCTGTTATAATGCATGTAATTACTTACACATTTTAACAACAAAACAGTTACTACTATTTTGTAGGAAAGTGGGAAGTGATCAAGTCAATATCTAACCGAAATTAATGACATGTTACCCAAAACTTAATTTGTGGTATCTTTTGATGAAATCATTCACTTAAAAAATAAAAATTACTTTTTGACCAGTTCAATTCGCTGCTGTATAACATTTTCTGTTGTCAAGTTGTTGTTTATTGCTAAAGTTCCTCCATGTCCACTTGGAAGCAAAGTAACTGGAAGCGCATACGCCGTTTGAAAGTCGTCATCAAAGCTTCTATCAGCCTGCAAACAATCAAAACAGAACTGAATTTACCGCGCAAAACCTAATGAGTGAGCTATAAATTACTAAAACTTGAGATAATTTTCGACAACGTTTGTTTGAGATGACCTCCATTCACTTTGATCAAGCTCCGATTCGCACGAAAGTCTGTGCAACATTTCAACCATTTAGCTGCCCAACGAAGAAGGGCGCAACTTGAAGCTCTGTTGGTATGAGCGGACATAACTCCGTGTTGAAATGGCTTTTTTAGCAAATTGAATAGCGAACTTGCGTGTATGTATGAATCCATGCAGGGAAATTGTGCAGGCAACAACTGGGGAACTCGACATTTCCAAACGTGTGGTGACTTACTCTGCAGGGAAATCGTGACCTAAACTGAGTTCGACCTAGTGAATCCTCGATCAGATAACAAGGGGGTTAGTTTCTAAACAATAGAAACTGTGGTGCGTTGGTGGGAGAGTGGAAACAACGGAATGTTCCCTTTTTTCAAAATTCGAAAGCTAGCCCTTTGTAAGAGTGGATTAGCTCTGAGGAAGGCCTATAGCTTGGAATGTCAGCTCTCGAATCTAATTACGTTATCAACTTAGTTAATAAAACCTAATATTCGTAAAACACAGACTGGCCACAGGCAGGCTATAAGACATTGATCTCGAACCGGGCCTAGTCGTTCGACTTGGTTTAATTAGTCAGCATTTTACCTTTTATCAGAATCCTTGGTTATCGCTTGTACTTTGCTGAAAGTTGATTGGAACACGTCCCTGAAATAATACACCAACCACTAAGCTCTACAACACACTTATTAATATAGCCACGTCCACCACAATCGGGTGCATCTTACTTTCTAGCGGTCAATTCCTTTTCAATATAATAGTACAGCTCTTGAGGGAAGCTTTCTTAGCTGTTTTCATTGGTTAGAATGTTAAACAGTTATTATCGAAACTTTTTTGACCTTGCTTTTCTAACAAGCTCATAGGTCAAAGGAGAAGAGATGGCGTGGGCACTCCCCTCTCACTAATGTGGCCCGGATTCGATTCCCTTACAGTTAATGCCAAAAGTATGTGTTTTATTGTTGCTGTTGTTGTTCGATTTTTCACCCCGTCAACAAAAACCAAAATCTCTTCATTTCAACTGACCGGGAAACAGCAAGTGCTTTCCATTTGCCAGAACTGGCGGGCCAGACAGACCAGCTGGCCAGACCAAATGCGTCACCTTGGTGCTGGTGATGATGCTGCAAAATCTTGAAATACAATCACTCCGAAAATGGTACGTGCTATTTTGAAGAAATTCGAAGGACTAGGATTAAACTTATCCTTCACATTGGTGCAATTGGTACAATCTGTTTACGAACTGAACGGTCTGGCCGGCCAGTTCTGACAAAAGGAAAGCGCTCAGAGCCAGTCTGGATTCCGTAAAAATTCTAATTTACTTTAACAACTGTAAAAGTACTGTCGAATAAACTAACGCCGATAATTACTTCCTCGAGTCAATACCTCCCTTTTTTACTAAATATTTTTGCATCAACTTGAACAATTCAAAAGCAATTTTGAAAACCATTCCCGTGACTATGAGTTGGGTTCCACCTCGAACTTTTCAAAGGGTGATCAACTTCATCTTGTGGGCAAATTACCACAACAGCATAACTACTAGGATGCTATCTAACTTGGTTGTACCACTGATAAATTACACGCGCTCTGTACAACACGACATGTTGTCATACAACAGCTGATACTATAAGATATCTGCGCAGAGTGAACACAAGGTAAATAATGATGTGTGTCGACATACCTGGCGTGTTGTGTGAGATATGCAGCTAGTGCTTCCTGGATTGCTCGTGCCTCCAGATGCGCCTAAAAGAAACTCCCCGTCAGTTTGTGCTTCAAATAACTCTAGAGCGTAAGACTAAGTAGATAAATTGACACTGAAGTTAGCCTGATAGAGATTCCAAAAAACTTGCCAGGAATACTGATGGATTTTAATAAAACTTGCCAGGAATATTGATAGATTTTAATAGAAACTTCCCAGGAATATATTATAAAGATTGAAAAAGACTTGCCAGGAATTTTAATAGAGAGTAAAGAAACTTTCGAGGAATATTGATAGAGATTAAAGAAACTTACCAGGAATATTGATAGAGATTAATGAAACTTGCCAGAAATATTGATAGAGTTTAAAGAAACTTGCCAGGAATATTGATAGAGATTAAAGAAACTTGCCAGGAATATTAAAAGAGATTAAAAGAAACTTGCCAGCAATCTTTCTCAGATACTCAACAACACAGGAGCGTGTAAGTGGCAGCAATAAGCAGTGACGGGTCCCTCCCCTATTTTTTAGACGAAAACCAAAGAGAGGTGAGCCGAGAGTTAGAGAGCTGGCCCCTAGCCTGCAATGCAGGCGTATTTTTGGAGCGGGAGCGCTGAATAATCCTTCGTTGCTGTCATCTTGGGCAAGGAAGCGCGAGAGGGCTGGAGCGAGTCAAAAGTGACCCTAAGGGAGAGGACGACTGGCTGAGAAATAAAGGAGGGGGGAGGGGGAGCTCGCATTTCCTGCAACCCCCCCTCCCCTCCCCCTCAGCCTCTTTCAAATACACGAACTAAATTTATTATTCAGCGCTCGGCCATGAAAAAACGCCTGCACTGCAGGCTAGCCCGGCCCCCAACTCACCTGAAGGTCTGGATCCACCATTGATAAAAATAAAAGACTGACAATTTCGCGCGAGGACTGAATCATTAACAAACAGTGAAAAAGTGTGCAAGCTCAAACAAAAGCTATTTGCTGTACAAATGTCGTGTATTTAAATTTACTAGAAGATAAAAATATTGCTCTCGTACCGTGACTGCACCTGCCGAAGTGAATGTTTTGACTGCAGATATAAGTCTGCAAAATTCATCTGCTAACATATCGGTCAGACGGGACAGCACTTGAGTGAGCAACTCCTCTGACACTGCAAACACCTGTCACTCACAAACAAAACACAGAAAAACTTAAACCTAGATATAAGGAAAGAAAACAGAGGAGGATTGCAACCTGCTATTCACACAGACGTGCAAAAACAAGATTAAAACGAAATGCAACGAAGCAATAGTCTTCAATTTCTACGAAAATCAAAACGCAACTTGATTATCCTACAGTGTTCAAGTGATAAGCATGTATGTAGTGATTCAGCACTAACCTGCGCATGCACAGTAACCAGGTTCATGATGACTTCTTTAACATAGCTACGTACATCTGCAAAAAAAAAGGAAAAGTGCGTTCTCTTTGCACCCCCAAATTGCATTCTGAATTCATAGCTTTCACTTACTACCACAGCCACCAGAGTGGTAAGTCAGTGGAGGCGACCTGTTTTTCATCACGTTACCACCTTTTCGTTGGTCATGGGATCGATAAACAACTCGCAGCTTGTCTGTTTAAACATAGCTATACCCTAGATTAAAAAATCACCCTGTCAGCAACTTTAAGACAGGCGAGCTGGGAAAAACATTACCTGAGGGCACGAAGGTGATCATTTTCGACCTAAACGGACGCAACACCGCATTGAAATTCAAGCATCCCAAATTGCGTAGTCAGCGAAAAGGTTATCACGTGATAAGTACCAAGGCGCCTCCAGTTCAAATTCCAAACGGCTGTATCACCACTTTAATGACGTTGGTTGTTTTCTGCAACGGATACCAACTGGGAATGAACTGAGAGAGGTACTGAGGAATGCGAAGCGAACACACTGGCAATTCTCTACTCTGCATTGGATACCAACCAGAAATCATTGAATAAATAAGAGACCTTCACAGCTTTGTACGCAACCCTAAACAGGATTTGAACCCACGACCTCTGTGGTGGGGGTGCACTGAGTAAAGCAATTCTACATTATGTGGTCACATTAGCAAAGCTCCAATTCTGACCCAGTCTACTGGTTTTGGCTGTATTCTGAATCAGTGCCAACCTACTAACTAGAAATGAGTGAGATACACTTGAGAGTAAAGTGTCTTAGTTTCACTATAACACATGAACAGATTGGAAAGACTGCAATCCTCGGACCGTCTGGGACAGGGGGCTGGTCACGGGGTCCAACACAAAGCCTGAGATGGGGGACCAATTTCATAAAGTGTTTGCACTTGTAACTAACAATCTGGACTTTGTTATTACACACTCATGCAGAAAACGTGTCGCAGAAACATCTTTATTTAACTCGTATTTGATCTTTTCGTTGGGTTCTTCATGTGTTCGCATGTAAAACCAATGGCCTAGCTTGTAAACTACAAGTGTAAACGTTTTATTGAATTGTATCCAGTCTAAACTGAACCCAAATAAGTCATGTAGATAATCCTGGTGTGGTTCTTATCTCCCTGTAGTTAGTGTTTACCGTTTGGTGGAAGACAGTCGTGCCATTTGAAGTCGCATAGTGTCATCCCAGGCTCCACATGTGCTATCAGTGGCTCGCCTTTCTGCACAATGTACGCTTGAAAGATTTTGTCTTCTAAATTATTCAGCTCTCTGGTGAGACCCTAAAGATCGGTGTTAACCAAGAAATGACTTAGACTTTTGAGGAGACCAAAAAAGCATGTAGGAGGTAAGCACAGTGCTGAAAAGATAGCCAGGGAAATCACAAACACAAACATATTGTCGAAACGTTCTTACGCTAGAAAATGTACAAACAAAATTCATTAAAAATATCCTTCAGCTTTAAAATTGGACATTTTCCTTTTCATGTACAATTTTTAGTCCCACATAAACTGTTTAGACGAAGCAAATCTGCAATAATGTTTTGAACAAACGAGAACGATTTTTAAGAAGATGGCAATATACAAAGCATTCGTCACCATGCGAGACATTCTTTGTGGGAGGTAATAAAACTATCTACACGCGAATTTTAAAACATTCTTGGACATTTACAATTTAATTTTCGTCTCTGGATGAAGATTGAAAGGGACTACATACGGGATCTTGCCAAACGGCAGAAATGACCACTTGACCATTTTTATCCTATATTTGCGCTCGCCGTTTTCAGTTTTTCAGTAAAATTGAGTGGTTTGGGGTTAGCATCAAAGGCCAGAATTATTTTGCACTATTCTCATGCATCAATGTACTTATTTTTTCAAGGAAACCGAAGCTCACGTTCGCTGTAAACGCGATCGTAAATCTCTCTAGTGTCTGGTCACGCGAAAATGGCCGCTATTGTCATATTAGAGAGGATTTGCCAGCCCATTCCCAAATATGTCAACAATTTATGAAAATAAAATAAAGGAAATCACTACTGTATGGGTGACCTTCGAGTTAAACTCCTCTATAAATCTGACTTTCAAAGAAACAACGGCTACGCTGCCAGTAACTCCTTGATTCACCGGCACTTGATGTGCTCATTCCAGTTGTTTCACCATCACTTGCATCCATTGTTGAAAAAAAAAATCATTGTCGAAAATCGTTGAAGAAATGAACAAGGTCCTTGTCGCCAAATGTAGAACCCCGTTGTAATTCAAAACTCCACGGGCATAAAATCTTGAACTGTCACTTCTTAAACTTATTCAGATTTCATGAAGAGAAAACAAAGGAAAAATCACTACAGTGAGGGAGGTTTGGAAATGTAATCTTAATTATCATTAAATTTGGTAACCTTTCTCCAAGAATTATTCATGGCCTTGAGTAGCTATATCAAACACTCCAAAGAAGTTTCATCTGATTACCAAACACCTCGAAGTTGTTAAGTTCCTTGTGTTTGACACAAATATTCCGGCCCTCGTAGGCTGATAGAAAGCTACGTACAGTGCCACGCGTAAAGGTGCAAAAGTTCAGGTGAAGGTGAGTCGGTTCACTGGAGCTATCTTGAAACTGCGATTGCAAATTTGATATCAAAAACGGATGCGAAGTAATCAGAATTTGTCACACTTTAGTGAGTCGCGCTTGAAAAGGAATTGCGTGGACTCAAGTTTGAACTGCTTACCTTCTTCATCGTATCATTGATGGGGTAGTCATTATTTCTGAAACAGTCCACCAGTTTGGGAAGAACATGGTTTCGCACATATCGACAGTTGTTAAGTAAAATCAGCCGCCTTTCATCCTAAGTAAGGACAGCAGGTTTTAGTTGAAGTAGAATACAGTTATAAGCCACACCCCAGCAGACAGATAGAAACCGACCGTCTGTTTTAGCATTCATCACGATACTTTAGTGTCAAGTTAACAAGTTTGTTTTGGTAGCTACAACAAATTGGCAACTGAGTGAAAAGACGACAAAAATAAATAATAAAAGTTTAAAAATCGACCAGCCTTCGGAGGAATATAAGCAGACTTTGGACTGACTATTTCACTCAAGGGTTGGCGAGATCTATTCCTTTAATGAGTTTATGAACGTTAACGAAGGATCATTTTATCATGACCTAAATTCACTTGAAGCTTTTACGAAACAAAACATGACATCGTGACAATGGAAAAAGGAGAGAAATATCTTGTAAACTAGTAAAACAAAATTCATCCAAAGCATTTATACTCGGCAACACAAGGGTAAATCATGTGCTAACTGCTAAGTCCTTACAAACGTCCAAATGAGCATATTGCCACTACTTACTTATTTTGAGCTAACACTTGTAATTATTGAGGGTATTTCTCACAATAACAGGTGTATTAACTATTAACTGTTAACATTAATTATTGACGGTATTTCTCACAATAACAGGTGTGTTATCTTCCATTGTTGATAAAGATGATCTCTCCAAGTTTTCCTGAGAACCACTCGAGGTACTCTCCTGACGCCCAGACCTGTTGACACAACACCGATCATATGATCACAGGAATTCGCACAACACAATTTATTTGTATCTCAAACAGTAAGCATTTGTGTAGTTAATTCCATTACTGATACTCAAATAAGCCACTTTCTTCTCAGCCACTATAACGTAAACCCAACAAAAACTTACAAAGAGACTTTGTCGGACTCCTGCTCAGACTGGAAAGCCATGTGGTCGAGGCACTCGTTGAACGCCTGGATGGTCACAAAAAAAGGCATCATAACGTTTTCGATTTACGCGAAGTTATTCTAATATTCAATGAAATGTCATCACGCATGTAGGGCGGAATGCAGGAATCTACTGAGATTCAAATTCAGCTCTTTAACAATTGACACTCAGCGAACAATGATGTTCGATACATCAACCGACGATGAACATTACTTTTAATATTTATTGCTAAATACAACTGATCATGACCATTCGATCAAACTCTACTATGCCACTTAACAAAAAATTCGGATGTTGAAAACTGTTGTAGCTCTTTTCAATGTAACACTGATTGAGTTCTAAGGACTTTAACTAACTGTATGTGGAAATCCAGCTGTGTGTACGTGCCTAAGTTTGTCTGTCCTGGATAGAAGCTCTTGAAAGGCTCATGTAAAGTCTGACCTGGATTATAATGCCGTTATAAGGCATTCAGACCATTTAGAGGCGACTTTTCAGAGGGAATTAACACGTTAAAAGTCTAAAAAGTCTACTAGTACAAGATATACAAGTTTATTTTTCAAAGCACGACCTGGGCGGTGTTTTGGGACGTGAATCAAACTAAGGCAAAGCCTGACCACACCCAAACGCTGGTATTGGCTGCTTCAGATCATTTGACTACAACATAATTAGCCGGTTACTGGACTGTGACTATGACTGTACTTAATGTAACGACACAGCAAACTGGTAGCTAAGTTGAGGAGCTTATATTCATTAGCTTATTCCTTCTTTACTGATAAACAAACCTGAAACATGTCCTTGAAAAGATTAGCGGCTTTTGACCTCAACTGAAGATTCTATAAATTGAAGTGGAGTCAGACTGATTGCTACCTCATTTAACGCTTGTTTTCATTGCAATTACCGTGATTTAAAATAACGTGAAGTGAAGAAATAAAAAAAGGATATTTTTATTAAGCTGAATAATGCATATTAAATATGAATAATGAATATTGTAATTTTAGTATTGAGTACTTTCAGTTGGGTTATACTTAACACACTTTGTGTCCGTCATGCCGGTCTTGTGAGTTAAGATTGATTTAAGTTTAGTTTCGCCTGCACATGTCTTTGACAAATTCTAGGATGTGTTGGCTATTTTGAATAAATACTTTTAAATACTTTGAACAATGGTACCCACGGTAGGAATGTTTGAGATCTAGCCGACTTTGGCTTCGGACACCATAAGAGCTCTAGTTTTGACTAAGCTCACTTTTGAGTTGTGTTCTTTCCGAGCTCTTTATTGGATGTTCTATATTTGCCTGTGTGGTCTTTAACAGGTATTTAGCTTCATTACTGCAGGTACTGTCTACACCGAATTCTCAAGGGTTTTATGGATTGGAAACCCAATCATGTCTACACGTGTACCATTGAACTAAAAGTAAGTTGCAGTTGAGTTGTCAGTGGTTAGTCGTCAGTTTGTTATGTTTCGGTTCTAAAGTTATTCTTTACGACGCACACGGAAAGACACTAATCGTTAAAGCTGTTTGCTGATGGCTAGAGAATGGAATCAGGACTTTGGACAACGCTCCAGTTTCTTGTTAAGGTCGCGTTACACAAGACCTTAATTAAAGCAAATTTTTCAAGCTCACGTTTAATTCATGAAGCGTTCATTTCCTGTTTTTGGTGCCAACACAGAAGCATCAATTTACCTTTTTTTCCTCGGACTCTCCATTTGTGGCCATTTCACGTAACATATGAAGTGTTTCCATGACAATATTCTCAAACATAAGAGGCTGAAACATATTAGGTGTATGTAAAAACATTTAGCTTCAATATAATGGTAGCCAGAGGGAGGTAAAGCTAATGCATAAGTGGCACTAAAATTCACTCTTGCACTTTACATGTAAAAACTAGCAACATCAGAAATGAACAGTTGCGAGAGCATAGCTTTCCAGATCTCGCACATTACGTCATAAGTGGGCGCTTGGCGGCTGAAGAGAGAGGACTAGGACGAATCAAAACTCAAATTGACTACGTTGCCTAATATTTCTAAATCTATTCTTGATCAAGTGCATGATGCCTCTCCAAACGTCACCATCTGCCATTACTCATTGACCTTTGGGTTGTTTAGCCAATTCCAAAGCTTATGTACTATATATTGTGTTGTATTTATAGTTCCTGCAGCGCTGAAGTTTTTAGCAAGTTGTTATTCATGTACAAAACTTTTCCCGTAAGTTTATAGCCAGTAATTTATCACGTACAGCACTTTCCACTTAAATTTGTAGCTAATTACTACTCACGCACCAAGCTTGTAATCCGACCAACACTTTCCTGGGACTCTAAACACCAGTTCTCATTACAATGCAAAGACTTGATATCTAAAAAAAAAAAAAAAAAAAAGATATTTTCAATTCTGAACCCGAACAATGGAAGTGTAATGGAAAAAACACGTTTGCATTGGACTTTGACCCTGTTCCAGGGTCTAGGTGCTGTCATGTGAGGGGTCGCAGTTTTACCTTCAATAGCTGCTTTAAACACTCCTTGAGCACAAAGCAGTTTCAGATCACCTGCCAGACTTTTAATGCGCTCCAAAGCTTGTGGCGGTAGAGACAGTTTTTGTAGGGACTCCATACACGACCTATCACAGAAACCAAATATTAATGGTGCTAGGCAATACACAATACCATCGCTACCTTGGGGTAAATTTTCCTGGTTAGTTTCTGACTTCTATTTTCGTTTATGTCGGGTCAACTTGTTTCAGTTGTTTGGAAGCTGATTAAAGCTAATCAAGGACAAAAGATGACCAAGGCAATTGGCTTTCGGTGACAAATAATTTGCTTTCAGGCTGCCAATGATCAAAGAGATGTATAAAGCCGGGGGCAAAACATATAGTCATAAACTTTTATCAGGACGTTTGTAAAGCGAACTAAATGATCACCCTGGGCACAGATGTGCGTAATCCTTCCTTGCTTCCTTCAACTACGTTTGTATTGCCAATTCTTAGTTTTGGGCTTGAAGAAAGCCAGTTAAAACATAAGGCAGAAATCCATAGTGATACAATCACAGGACTGAATCTAAACTTGGAATAGCCTCATCTTGCTTCGAATGACTGCTGGCTCTTTAAAGCAGTTGTGGCGGTCAACCTTATGGTTCTCACACTTTCTTAGTTTGCCACAAATGCTTGTGTACGAGGATAACGAATACCTGACATATCGAACACAAGAGGGAAGCCATGCTCCCTCCAGAGGACTGTGCCAGCAGCTTTGTTGCTCTTTACTGGGACTGGTTTGGGGTGCTGGTGAACTTGGAAAAAATACTGCTTTAATTAGATCCGCATACAGTGACGCCACATCATGTATCATCTCCTAAAATAATCATAATAGAAACGTGTTAGTTAAGAAATTTGTTCATCTTCTAATGCTGTGATAACTTATACACCTATTCGTTCCAGCATTCATTTAATTCTTTCTTTGTTCGTTGGTTCGTCACAAAACGATATAAGATTTACACGAAATTTGAAAAGCAAAGTTTGCTACATTTCTTCGCCGCACTCGGCCAAACAACAACGTGAAATGACCAAATTCAAAGTTTTGTGGAGTACATGAACACACGATGGTAAATTTTTCATTCTCTGTCTCAACTTGAATGCCGTTCCCACCTGTTCGGTTACTGGATAGTTCGGCCAAATTGAACAAGTCGAATGAATTGTAATAATCACGAAGTAGTACAAGTAAACCGAACTCATATTTCATGTGATATAAGTATAAAAAAAATAAGCTTTGCTAAATAACAAGATCGCATGTTTGGTGTCATGTTCGCCCACCTCAAAGGTCTTCTGCCTCTGTGCTGTGGGCTTGAGTTGTTTGGATGACCCGCTGGACTAAGAGAACGCAAAACAAATGAATCTTAGAATACCAGGGTTTTCTAATCAGCTGCTTTCAAGAAAACTCTCCCACCTCAATATTATTTCCGTGAGGGAACCAAAGTGTTAATAAGCCTCGCTTTTTCTAGGGTTCCTTGCCATTTGTATTGTAAAGTACGGAAAAACAAAATGAGTAAATAACCGTACCCTTGGAAAAATATATTCTCAATCATTCAAAAGTGAGCGTCAATGGAATGACAAATACAACATAATGAAGACAACTACAGCATCCCAAATTGTGTTGTTTTAATTAAACAGTTTTTGGGAAAAAGTGTTCTCTGACTGGCTTCAACATTAAACAGAGTAACACATTTAAGGGAGATCTCTCAACGTTTGACTTTTACACTGGAGAGTGGAAAAACAATGAATAGTATTGAGATGAGAAATTGAAAATGAGTCCGAAATAACACCGGCCATCCTCAGTAGTGCCCCAACTGATTATGCCTTCCGCTATTGAAGCTCCCAGCTCCCAGCCGCCAGCCTTTAAGTGAAACAACATGAAACGAAATAAACCCCGTAAAAAACAGTCATTTCAGTACATACATCGGCTATGAGGGCTCCGTTAAAATACGCCTGGCCAAGTTTCCACAAGTCTGGTAAGCTTTCAGTCAACAGGTCAGACAATTCCTCTACAAACAGCACTAACTGCGGGACAGAACTTCCACCTTTCAATGAATCAAACGTTGAAAACAAAACTATTATTGGACACTGGACTAAGATTATTTATAGTTTACATGATACGATCTGGGTTAGGAAAAGCAAAGTGGCTTAGGACAAGCAAATTTGGTTTTCAAACAATTCTCAGCCTTAAAATTACTGAAACTGTTGCACAATAACATTGGTGAGAGGCTGTTACGGATAAAGGTTTAGTGGCATGAAACTACTATCGCCGCAGTGAAAAGTATCTGGCCAAAGGATATACCAAATGAATGTATATTTAACAAACAATCAGCAAAAACATGAAAAATAGTGGCTAAAACTTACTGCTGTGCTCCAATGATGATGTCTTACTAGGCGGTGACGTGACTCCAAGAATGCCCAGAGATTCACTGCGGTAAGATCCTAGAATAACATACAACTTATTATAGACTTAAGAGGTTCACAAGACTAACATAATCTTCCTTGACAGCCAAAACACAATATTTACTAACCAAGGTTCTATTCACAGTTACGGTAAACTAAAGCCAGCGACACACCAGCGTAAGATCACAGAGCGATGTTCGCTGACTAAATTGAAGGCCACGTGCAAAAGTTCAGACATTTTGAGGGAAAACGAAATATCGGCCTAAAATTCAACATAAGACGGTTAGGCTCTGAGCCCTTCCCATTTATAATTATGAGTCCACAAACCTATGGAGGTAACACTTCTTGATGCTCCGATGTCTAAATCAACCTTTGAAGAGTCTACTTGAAGCAATGGAACAGAATCTAAAAAAGAATTCAAAGAAACTCCAGTAAGTTATCCTTTTTTGGCTGCGGGAGGCATATGCTATGCAGCAAATTAGGCAGGTCAAGTGTTTTTGGTTGGAATGCTCAAAATTGCTTAAAAATTGGTGAGTTTGTCACTTGGCAGTTTTTTTTTTTTTTTCAGACAACTTTTTAACATTATTTTGACAACTCTTCCTGGCTTCCGTTCTGACTGGTGTTTAAAAATGCAATAACTGTACAAGGGAATGTGTTGTCAGTAGTCAAAAACTGAACCCGTGGTGAACTTCAACGGGTCTTGACAATCTGCGAGCCAGCGAGCCATGCGAGGCAGACGTGCGAGGCACTCAGGTTAGCCTAAAAAACACTCCGGTTAGCCTATAAATAGCACTCAGGTTAGCTTAAGTAGCTCCCCGGTTAGCTTAATGGTTAGCATTTATGTTGGGGGTTGTTCGTGCCTCGCAAGCCTCGCATGTTTGGCTCGCATGGCTCGCATGGCTCGCATGGCTCGCATGGCTCGCATGGCTCGCATGGCTCGCTGGCTCGCACATTGGCCACACTCAACTTCAACTTTGAGTTTCAGATGAAACGGGAATCAACAGAGTCTTCAAAAAGACTTTATAAAGATTTCAAAAACTGATCAGGAAAATTTAAAAAAAAAAAATGCAAAGTGTAGTATGTAAGCATTTTTTGGTCAATAATTTCTGCAGTCAAGTCCCAAGCACAGACTTACCCTTAGCCTTATGATCTTCCTGACAGCTAGTCAGTAATTTGTGCAGCCAGTCCTTCTGATTGACAATACATTCCCAAGCTGGGTCCCCTTGGTAGTCTAAGTCCACAAGATATCTGAAAACAAAATTAACATCAAGTCTGCATTATCATCGATTACTTGAACTATAGCGACTAATCTGACAACGAGAGTAAATAACAATAAAAATGACAAATGACAAGTGACAAATGAAGGTAATACTTAATGCTTTGGACAAGTTGTCGTAACCAAAAAACCCTCCTTGAAAAACTAGTGCAATGAGTTGAGGTTCACATATTATATGAAAACAACCGAACGAGGTTCATTTGAAGTAAACATTACCCATGAAATTTTAAATTTTATTTCAATACTTCAATGCATATCAAAACTTTACATTTTTAGGTTAATTTAAAAAAAACTGAAAAGAAAAAAAAAAAACACTGCACTGAAACGTAACGCGTTGAATAAGAGAAGTGAGAAGCATTGAATTCCTTCAGTATTAGTTTATTCAGCATGAACTGGCTACCTGATAAGCTTCTTCTGGTCCTCTAAGGGTGATGGCAGTTCAGTTAGTTTTAGTTTAAGATGCTTGCGGAAGCTTTCTATTTTTGCTTCGACTTCTTGTAAAACTGTAGAAACAAAGCAATATGTAAGGATGTGTCCGCACTGCTTATATCAATAATTATTTGAGAAAGGACAAATTCATAACGATCAAAAAATAACTCTGACAAGTGCTTGTTCTTTTTGAAAGGCCTTTCAGATAGGCATAAATTACTTTTCACTTCATATGTACTGAGCCTGTGGTTATATGCTGCCCTATATCTTAACCTTTAGCCATGTGACAAGCCGACAATAAAACACACCTCTTTTAAAAATCTTTATATCTGTTCCTGCAAATAATGACTTGGCTCTTCCGTAGTCACTTATCACCATCTCATACTCTCCCTAAGCACAAAAACATAAATTGATAGGAAAAAAAAACATAAATTAATGGAACAGGACATTTCAAGGGATTAGCTAAGGTGGAGTGAAAAACGTCTCCATTGATAGATCAAATTTGTAGTGGAACCAGTTTAGGTCTGTGGTAAATCAAGTGCAAACAGACAACAACTTTATTTCACATTTCCTTGATTTTCAAAGTTTTCAAGTTTTTGTATATTAGATACGCTACAGATCTAATATAGATATTGCATAAATGTTTAAAATCATCATGGACAAAAGGTATTACTGTCAGTATCCATAAAGCAACAATTTGTTGAAAAAGAAGCAGAGGCCTTATTAGAGAAACTCTCTGACACATGTTGGACACATTAGTACAAATTTTACATCAGAATATACTTTTAATTGGGTGATCTGACAATGCTGAAATCTAAGCCTCGCCAGCTGTATGAGTCATTCTCAGTGGATAGAGAATGTAACCAATGTGTGGAAGGTCACCATGCACTTATGTTTGTGATAAAATAGAAACACTTTACTTGAAACTTAAAACTTAATTTTAAGATTTATACAGTTAAACAAAATTCAAGAAACATATGAAAAGAGAAAGCAAGGGGCCATTAAAGCAAACAGATGATTCTGCTTGTCATGGGTAAGTAAATCCATAAAATGTAAGTGTAATTTCAAGTCATCTGTGATTGGAATGTTAAAATGTGTGATATTTCCAGAAAAAATCCACACCTCCCCCATGGAAGGTCACTGGAAAATATTCTGAGTGGGCAGGGGTCTCAAAAGCTCCTTTTTTTTTTCAAGGAAATTATGCTGTTAAATTGGAATTCCAGAGGCTGGGTGGGTCCAACCCAAACATCCTTCTGTGGGAGAGGTATGGATATTTCCTGGAACAACACAATACAGCCAGGCTGTACCATTCATCTGCTTATATTAGAAAAGGTCTGACAGAAACTAACAGCGATAAGGCAGGAAAGTCAAACAGTAGAGAGGATGGAAAATGCATCATTTACCAGCTGAATATTTCTCTCAATGCATTGTGGAAGGCTGAACAGAAATCTGAATCTCTGCAAGACATTCAGTGCATTCCTTGTTCTGTCAGCATCATCTTTGCGAAACAACACATCTTGAAACAAGCCCTCTGCATTTTTACTTGCACCTATAAGAAGATAATTCGTAAAACAGCAAGAGCTTATTCCTTAGGTATAACTTGGACTGTCATTGCCTGGTTATAGTGACCACATGGCCTTAATTAAATTGAAATGTGTCCCTCGTGGGATAGTTCAAGGGATGCAATTCAGCAATTGTTGCCCAAGCGGGATACATTAGCATATGAATTTTCATGCAGAAGTTTTTTCAGGGAAAAGTAACAATTTATTTATTTTTACAGCCATAATAAATGATGACTTTTCAAAAGTTAACAGTCAGGGCCCAGTTGTTCAAAGCCCGATTAAGATAATCCTGGGTTAACGTGAAGTTTGATTGAAGTTTAATTAGTAATCAATAAGACTTTTACCCTTCAGCTTTGAAAAACATTTTTAACGAGCAAGATACAAACCTCGCACCACCATGCATCAGAGGGAAAAAGCCCTAAAACTCTAAGGAAAAGAAGTAAAGTTTGGATATTTTTCATGGGTTGGAATTATTGCAGCCTCCTTTTTAATCTGACATAAGCATTTAAGAAAATGAATAAATGTATAGATCAAAACTTCTATAAAAATTCAAACCTCACAGTTTGCACCTTGGCAATCTTTAACTATCACCATTGTTTTCAATATTCACAAGCTAGTGTATGCCATTTGAGATTTTGCCTTTTTGTTTTCTGATCACATGACTGGTTGTGACTGGAAAATCTTGATCTAGAAAATGATGGTTCAAAAAACTTGTCTGTGGAAGTTAAAGGGGAAGTATCATGAAAATTGTATGTCATTTCAAAACCCAAAAATGTTTGTCTGACAACAGAAACAAAAAATAATTGTCTAGTTTTGTTATAAATTATCACCCCAGTGTAATAAAACTGTCGATTAGTGCCCCTGGCCAGAGAAAGAGTAGGTCGGAATGGATTAAAACTTGAAAAATGTTAGGCTAATGTTTTTCAAGTTTTTGCATTTTTGTTTCAAAACTGCGCTAAAACAGAGTACGAGTTGTTTCTGTCAAGAATTGGGTTGATTTCTCTACTCTCGTTCTTCTAGAATTATTTTGTAGCAAAGTGAAGGTCTTATTTCACCTTTTTGAACAAAAGAGGTCAAAAACCTCATGACACTTCCCCTTTAAGGCTTCTAAGATTCTGATTATAAGGAAATAACTTTCCATAGCAATAATATGGTAGTTAAGTTAGCCTGCCTTTAAAAGTTGTCAAAAATAGGTAATCAATTGATTAAGGTCAAAATACATACATGTTCATGTACATAAAGTTTGACATCTGTCCAATTTAAATCATCAAAATAGTGTCCGTCGCAGCAAGTCATATTTACTGAATGATCAAAATAGCGGTTACCTCAGTGTAAAACCAAACAAGCTTGTTTTACTGTTGTGTAAGCTATTGCTTTCAAGTGAAGTCATGCAGGGTGGCCCTAAACACAGCACTAGGTTGGTTTCAATAGAAGCCCTGCACAATTATTTATGACTACTACAAAATAAAAAGCTTGGTTAAATATGTACAATAAAAGTTAAAAGTAAATAAAAAATAGTTTAGCACCACATATTATTAAAAACAGCAACTAATTCTTATAATTAACAAAAACTAACCAGAAAAATATTATCTAGTAAAATGTTGTTTGAGAAAGGTCTTAAAACTAGAGAGTGATGTGGCTTCCTTTATTGTTTTTGGTAAATATTTATTAAAAAGGACCAAACCTGGATACCTGGAGGTGTTTTTTTGCTACACTCTGTTGTTGTTCTAACCTTTCTCATGCTAATTTATCTTGAGTTACGTCATCAGTGTTAGAGGTTTTAACACTTAAGATCAAGCCCAAAACAGTAATTAAAATAATTATTATAATTATAGTCTGTAATTATTGGTCGGAGCAATACTCTGTTTGCCCATTAAAGAACAGCCAATTGATTCTTCAGCAAAATACCCAGAGGGGGGGGGGGGGGGGAGGGTACTCCTCGGTATTCGCAGTAGGGATGTGCTGCCCTGTTCTCCAAATCCTGACCCTATTCCAGACCAAAACATGCCATTTTTTTACACCAGTTTTCAGACCTGGCCTCTAAAATCCGTATCCATTTTCAGACCTGGCTTCTGGTGCAATTAAGCGTCGCATCACTGCTGAAGATAAGAATTGGTAACATTCATCCAAAAATTCAGCTTGAATGATACATTTTGGATGCTTCTCTTTCTCTACTATTCATTTGGAGTTGAAAAGACAAATGTGTTTATAAGCTCTCATGGTTCCCTTGAAAACCACACCCGATGTAAGAACATAATGGTCAAAATCAGACCAAAACGACTCAAAAACCATACCCTTTGGGGCGGCACATACCTATAATATAGCTTATATAGGGGAGTACCCCCCCCCCCACCCCGGGGAGCAAATAGTGGAATATCTTTACCTTGAACAAAAGACTCCAGTTTCTCAACAATAGATCCTCCATCACAGCTGCTCTCGTCACGCAGCATATCTCGCTGAACACCTGACAGTCAAGTTAAGGAACTTATAAAGCAAAGCTACCTTGTAAATGACTAAATGAAACACCATTAAAAAAATTAAACAAGAACAATCCTTGACATCTTTTTCCCATTACCTAGGGTACCTTTATTTAGCAATGGCAAGGATGATGTTTACACCCAGGTTCCTCAAAATGTACGTTTTCAAGATAGAAAAATTCTTCAATATCAAATGGACATTTTTTTTTTTACCATGCAGGGCACAAAAATCCTGGCGACCAATTTTTATCAAAAAAACTTAAGAACTGCTGATACTCTCCTTACACAATGAAATATACTTGTCTAACAACATTTGAACTTAAATATATCTCTGTCAGGATTATATACTTATAATTATGCCAAGTTTATAGATCTGTAGAATTCTCTGCCTAATGGTGTTTTCCTTTTTGCACATCCAAAAATGGAGTTTTGCTCTCAAAACACATATTAGGGCATTCGCTTTAGCAAGAATTTATTGAAAAACTGGTTTTGGACCTGGAGAATTCTTTCCCAAAAAATATTCACTGCATTTAAACTGTGTGAACTTATTTCCAGAGTTTCAGATTGATCCTGTTATATTTTTCATAATGGATATGAATTTTTGTTTACTTATTATATTACCTAGGTTCCAATAGAAACAAATTCCTTGAGGACCTTCATTGGTTCCACCATCACCTCGGTGAGTATAGTTAATTGCTGCATGATAACGATTGGTTGTTTAGCGCGCTGTCGGTCACGGCATGTTAGTCATTCGCTCTTCGCACGCGGGTCGATAGCTTTTGTTATTTAGTGTATCTTGAGATGTCTTCTAAACAGAAGCGTTTTGCTGTCCACACTATGGCTTCTAAAATCCGTCAGCTTAACTTGTTTTGGTCTTATCTCGCATTCCCTTCCATTCGCGCGCATTTACCCATCTACCACTTTTTTGTTTGGGTTTGGGGCTGGAGTTTTATTGTTTCCTTAGGACCTTCATTGGCACTGTTGGCACAGTTGGCTTGTTTTATTTAATGTGGATTATTTTGGACACCTGGATGAATCTGTCATGACAAAAGTGCCTGCCTGCCATTTAGAATAGGCTTATTTCAATATGTTGAAATTATCACTTGGCTCTGAGACTAAACACGGGAATAAACAAGAAACATGTTGTACATGCTGTTATGAGCATGCAACTGTCAAAGATCACAAGGTTGCTATGGTCATAAAATACTTCTTTGTTAATTTTGCAGCCCATTTGGCTATGAAATCCAGTAAGTCAGACATAAAAAGATCTCTGGAAAAGGTAAAATTATGTCAAATCTTCACAAGCTAAAACCCAGGCTTGGAGGCTGTTAGGATACTTTTTAAAGTGTCCACTGCATCCAGGAAAGTAGCAACATTCTCCTTAACAAACACGAGGGGATCAGCAGCTCTTCTAGACTCCTCATGTTTCAGGTTCTTAAGGCCGTCTCTTAATGTAACAAACCTAAAGAAAAAAATGACAAAACCTAGTTCATGGAATAAATCCATGGTATTTTCAAAATTTGAAAACAGTAGGGTATTTTCCAGCTTAGATCTGATTCCTGTAGCATAAATAACACTATCCAGACCCCTAGTAAACCACAAGAGCCAGCCTTTACAATGACACTACTCCAGCTGTATTCTTACATTACATTATAACACCTTTACAATGTTGAGTTAGCATTGACAAAATTTCAACGTTAATTACATCCATTTTGAAATCACTGGTGATCCTTGGAATCTGATTGGTCCAAAATGATGCAATTTATTCCCAAATTGCATCATTTTTTGCTCTAAATTGCATCCTTTCTTTAGCCCATCAAAACGGAAATGAAGTAACATAAATAGAATATTAATATTGACAATGATACTCTGTGATTTCAAAATAGATGTAATTAAGTGGTAATTGAACTTTGTGTCGTGCAATTTTGGTCTAAAATCATACTTATGATTTCAAATCAAACTCGCGCTGCGCGCTCGTTTGATTTTGAAATCACGCGTATGATTTCAGACCAAATTGCACTCCACTCTGTTCAATTACCAATATGTAAACTATTAATACCAGAAATTTCTGAAAGCAAAGATGGTCGTTTCTTTGGAATAAGCAGTCTGTTACTCCCAGGGGGGATACTCGGGTAT
Organism: Pavona decussata; assembly: GCF_977016875.1. Lineage (NCBI taxonomy): Eukaryota > Metazoa > Cnidaria > Anthozoa > Scleractinia > Agariciidae > Pavona > Pavona decussata. The sequence goes on from NW_028145648.1 coordinate 1,021,045, forward strand.
AAACGTGACGGGGGGGGGGGGGGGGGGGGGGGTCCGACGTATTTTTTTAAGTCTAAAATGTTCATCTCCTGTCTTTTTTTGGGTTGAAGATTTAATCATGTATTTTTTGGGGGTCTGAAAAATCTGCCCGTATTTTTTTGGGTTCGAATTTCCGCCAGGCTTATAGTTCTCATGCAATTCAAGCCAAAGTTTCGGCAAGATCCGAAAGCATGATTTCCAGTCTTGTATTTTTTTAGGTGCACAATATAAGGTCCATGTATTTTTTTGGGTGCAAAATATTAGGCCCCATCAAACCCCCCCCCCCCCCCCCACCGTCACGTTTATACCCGAGTAACCCCCCTGGACTGTTACTGTGCTTCGCTCTAGCTCAGCTACAGTTTGCCGTCCTTCTGCTGTGTTTTTGGCTCCTGCTCCCTCCTCCCCTCTTCTATGGTAGGTATTAGGTAAGTATTCCACTGAATTGTTCAGTGTGATGGCGTCAGGCGGTTGCCATTCACAGCGTGGCCATGGATACCTCCTTGCTGCCAGAGTTCCGCCTGGCTCCACCACCTTTCAGGCACCTGTTCCCAAGCTCCTCTACTGGAGATGTACTAGTCTCCTTTGCAGCCATTGTCTGGGCTCATCACGCAATGCGCTCTCTCCCCCACCAACGGCTGCTTCAACCAGATCGAACCACATTTCTTTCCATTCCTGTAGCCAATCACAGAGTAGCTCATATAATTCTGAGTGAGTCATGTCCAATCATAGCTCATGTTTTTCATTTCAACGGCTTCCAAGTTTGAAATTCCCAGCTAAAATAAGCATCAGGAGCTGGCAATCAAAAAAATTGTTTTGCTAAAGAAAGATGTGTTTGTCAATCTACTAATGGGGTTTAGAAAGTCTTCTTCTACTTGTGAATGATCACATCACAATTGAAACTCTTAGTTATTGGGTCTCCACTGGTAAGCCTCATGGAACATCAAGTAAATCATTTGACAAGTATTGGAGTTAGTGCTGTCAACATAAGTTCCCAAGCTGAGATCAACCCTTGGATCAACTGTAAATCTCTCAAACATATGCTTGTTAGAGTGACAATTTGAAAGAAAGCTAAAATGCATTGAAACCGGAAACCATGAGGGGAATGCGCCCAGGCCTGTCATTAAGTCATTAAATATCCTTTCAGCAATATCCAATGATTTTTTTTCGAAGGTGTAGATTTTATCCTCAGCAATAGTAGCTGGCGAACAAATAAAGCACCTAGAGCTACTTTCTACCAATTTCTTTGGAGTTACATCCATAGGAAATCTCTGAAATGTCTGGCAGCTTCACGCGACAATCCCTCGTTATCACATACAGTTGCCATGCATTGAAACAAAGGGAAAGGAATGTGGTTCTGGTTGAAGCAGCCACTGATGGGGGAGGGAGCGCATTGAGTGACGAGCCCAAATGATGGCTTCGAAGGAGACTACTGGAGATGACTTTAACTAAGAAATTGACTCAGGGAAGGATTCAGATGACATGTATGTTATTTATGAGGTCGCTTCAGTAAGGCTGGATGAGTAGTAGTTAGTCACTCTAAAGTTTGAATCAGAGAAATGGCTCTGTTTTCAACTGGACAGTGGTGCTGAATGTAATGTTACACCTGTTTAATAACTAGTACAGCTGGAGGGCAAATATTATATCAAGATTATATCAGACTCCCTGGGTCAGCTATATTGTGGTACAGTATGCCAAATAAAAAACTAGGCTATGGGCCTGAACAGGTTGCACCTTTTCAAACCAGAGAATGCTTCAATACTCTTGTGAAAAGCACCAACTCCAATTCCTTTTGCAGAAGACATTTTACACCCACATAAAACAATGTTGAAAAATATCAGTAATTAATATCCAAATATCACTATGACAAGGAATCAAGGAATTTTCTCCATTCACATTCCAGGTTTTTTCAAGGGTGTTCACTAAAATAATACAGGCTTTACTAATAAATATCATGATCATGGTGATAACAAATAAACAGAACTAACTCAGTATCAGAGTGTTTTTCCAGCAGAAACCAGCCTGGAAGGAAGTTCTCACTCAACATGTTTCCACTTCCTGGAAAAGAAAATAATTGTGGTGATGCTTGCAGTATGATGTTAACAAGAAATGTACTGAAATTAGATACTGGAAAATGGTGACTAAACTGTACAAATAATAATGATTGATCCTCAACAGAAAGTTCACATACATAAACCTGCCAGCAAACTGTGAATTTGTTTGTGTTTTTTTTTTGTTCACAATTTTACCAAACATGAATGGAGGAGGTGTAGCTAAGTGGTTAGGGTACTTATTTATTTTGTTAGATGTTAATCCTTTATTTGACTCCTTAAGCTCACGCTATTAAAGCAACTGGGCAGCCTCACTCAAAATGGATAATTTTTGAAAAATGTTTAAACAGTATGTTTCATCACACATTAATTAAAGTGTCCTCAAGCAGCATGTTTGTGCAAGAACAAGATTATTTGTTTTGATCTTCTTTATATTATTGCATTAGCTTCATGTTACACCAGTGTCAAGTAAGGCCAAAAATCTGCACAGCATAAAAGTTATATGTTAAATTTGTATAAAACACATAAAAAGAAACTTGGAAAAATGATGGGGCTATTTCCCAGGCTCCAATCCTTCACCTTCATCATTACCCTGAACCAATAAATGTGTATATTACATGTAGGTAATTTGTCTGCTTCCAGTTCTGATTGAAACTACAAGCTAATTTAAGCATGGATTATTACAGTGTAGTTTCTGACAAGTTATAATATGGTAGTTACTAGGTAAAATCACATTTTACCTTCAGGATAAAACTCTTCTAGCTCTTCCTCTGTAAACTTGTAACTAAAATCAAAAATAATATAATTGTTCAAAATATCAAAAATCCTCATAAAAATATTTTACATTTTCTTGAGAGGATTTCAAGCTCACACTTTGATTTTTCCTTGAGTGAAAAAACCCACATTTGCCCATTAATGAGAAAGACCCTCAAACATTTCTTAAATGTAAGTTAAACTGTATTAATTTTAGAATTACTATTATTGTGTTGTTCCAAAAAATATCCATAGTTCTCCCACAGAGAGTCGCTTGGTTTGGAGCTCCCATCCCCTGAAAATTTTGCTTCATACTGTGCTCTAAAAAATACTCACTGGCCTTTGAAACCCCCTTTCCCCACAGAATTTTCAAGGACCCTCTGTAGCGGGGGAGGGTATAGATAATTTCTAGAACCACTATTATAATAAATTATTAATATTTATTTTTTAGTCTTCAAATAAGGCTTTAAACTCTACACTAGCTTTTCCTTTAGACCAACATTTTTGTTTAGTATTCAGAATGAATTGATATGGTTTAATAAACTTACCCAAAAACATCAGCACCTGTTCCCAGTGGATCCTGGCTGGTGTTTATCTGAGGCGACACTGGTCTGGTTGAGCCTGACCTTGCCCTTAATTCATCTGGATCAACCTCCTCCAGCCAAACAGCACTTTCTTTCAATGGATCTCAAAAAAGAAGGATAAAAATCATACAATTCTTAAAACGTTTACAGGCGAACCTGTATTGATCTACACAGTATAAAGTGCTCACCATCTATTAAGCAGTCAGTTATCAACTCCTGGAAATTATGCCTCCCAATTGTTGTAATTTTGACCTCTATGAAACGGTCACTTCTATTAAGCGGTCGTGGTCCCCCTTACCAACTCCCAACGAGGGTGACATTAACTGTAATTTCAAACTAAATAATTTTATCAAATTTTCTCAAACTCTTACAATCTTATTTATATCCTGGGTTTCTTTTCCGCTGTCCTTTCTCTATCTTAGCTTACATTGTATCCTTCCAGAAATCACCCATACCTCCCCCATGGAAGCTCACTGGAAATTCTAAGACTGGATGAATCAAGAAATGTATGAAGTCAGATTGTGCAGTTTCAGAAAATATCCATACTACCCACACAGAAGATTTTTTGTTTTGCACTTCACACTTTGCTTCTAAAATTTTGACTTTTAACACCCCCCCTAGCCCTAGGAATTATGACCTTCCACTGGGCGGGTATGGATTTTTTCTGGAACTGCACATCGGAATTTCCAGAAAGGGAATTGAAGTGGGAGAGGGGGCAGGGAGGGGGGGGGGGGGAGCTACCAAACCTAAAACAACCTTCCACGGGGAAGGTAAGGATGTGTTTTTTTGTAACAACTCAAAATGTTACAAAGTTGCTTTCACATTTCTTATTTGGACTGAGGATACTTGAGGAACAATTTTGGTTACCACGACAGCATTGAGTTCTTTGGAATCTAACAAGCCATCAAACCTCAGTCAAAGTAACTCAAATCAATCAATTTATTCAGTAATTTACTCCATAAGTTGCATTCTTTTCAAGGATTTATTTTTCATGCATCTGTCCTCTTGTTGTCATAACATTGTTGTGGATCTGCTTGCCGCATGTTGGTGGATCCACAGCAAACTTTGACAATGTTATCACATTATTTATCATTAATAATAGGAGAGGTGTATAAAAAAAACTGGCGATCAATTGTGAGTTCATCGAGAAGAATAATAATGGATCTTTTATTCTTCAAAAGATAAAATACATATCTTCTGTTCAAGTAGGTAAAATAATTAAATATAGTACAGTGTTCCTCTAAGTATCTATATTATTATAAGGCATACGAATTAGGCTTGTAATATTATCATTACAAGGCTAATTCTGTTTAAATACTAAATGGTTTTATTTATCTTTGGCTTATGACAAGTCTCTTTCCTAAGATTATAATAGGACAATTTGATGTGTGGCAACATTGCAAGAGTGGGTGCCTGATTGACTTACTAGATTCTTTTCTAAAGATATTACGATCTTGCCTTTCTCTCTCTTTCCAGTTGGACAGTGAGAAAATACAAGAAATCAGAACAACAGTTTCCTGGTCATAATAATTACTGAAGGAAGTTTAGGCTCATAGACTAACATCTAAAAGAACAACTCAGTAATACACTTAATAAAGTGAAATTTAAGTTTATAAAAAGTCCTCTGAAACACTGAACATTTATTTATTTATTTTTTTTTTTGGCTCTGGCAAATAAAATGATTTTCAGTCTCAGAAGTAATTGATGCTCACTGCCAATTACTTTCTTCTCCAGAGTTTTGCTTTAGTATCCCTGGTTTTAACTTTCAAAAAGTATTAAAACAATTCTCTCATTCAAGAATTCTGTAACTTTTGAGTCTGAACACGAGTCATACAAGTTTTTAAAATTTGGCAATTTTTTTTCCAATAATTTTGTGGGGATGTCATCCCAGGTCCAAAAGTGTTTAGCAGAGAAAAAAATAGTGAATTTTCAGCCTGAAGTCAGGTGCTAGCACAGGCAAATTTGTATTTTCATTGTCGTAATTCTCACTGTCAGGTTTTCTTGTGAACAAATCACCTTGCGAACAAATCTCTTTTCTGAGGGGCAAGATTTGGAAAAAAAAAAATGGGTCTGCAAGATGATTGTCCTTAGTACAGAAATAACCAGAGTAGTGGAGGTTGATTATGAGGGAAAAAGGCCAAGCATGTGCATGCAGTTATTCTGCCATTGCCGTGTCATGGACCATGTACTGCCAACAATGACAAGAAAAATGCTTCTGTAAATAAATTGAAATCACCTTACCTGGAACCACCATGACACTTTTAAACTGCACAGTACAACTTCCTTCTCCACCAGACCGGGTGGTCACTATCACATCCCCCTTACCAGGCTGAGACTGCCCTGTACGTGCTATGATCTTACTGGGTGACTTATAGTCCGCAGAAAGAAGGCAGTTAGCACCGCAGATTGTCAGTCCTATCATAAAAAGTAACTATTGAGAATCAACGGCGAAATGCTGGCAAAGGAGATACTAATCTAGTATGTAGAATACAGAATTTTGTTTCTGAAAGGTGTGACGGCTGTTAATACGCCTTGCCACAAAAAAACACCCATATTCAAAGAGAGCTGTTAGGGTGAGGTTATTATATGTTTCAGGTTTTATAGATCTAAGAAGAGCTTCAAAATGCAAGCCTACACAAAAGCTTCAGCTGAAAATTCAGACCTGTCACATCTTTGGCGTTGACTCCAAGGTGCTCTCCACGAATAATGACTTTAGTTCCAGGCGGTCCTTCAGCTGGAGAGATACCAGTTACCACTGGCGGAGGTCTCATCTTTGCATTAACACTTTTGCTCAGTGAAAGAAGGAATTATTTCTCTGACTTCCACCCTACAGATACGCCGCCATGATTACTATTAGGGACTGGGCCTTCACGGACAAAAAGATTTCAGTGATACTGGTGACAACAATTCTGGTCAAACTTTGTGTTCTGACTACATGTATTTTTGTCAATTTAGATCTATCTTGAGGGAAAAGATTTTACAAAATTTATAGCTTAAGATCTTAACCAAATATACTGTTCATGAAATCGAAAGAAAATATGCCATTTATGTCTCTGCACCAGATGAATTCTAGATACATTTCCGCTTCCGGTTTGTATTTCCGGGAAAATCTGCACCCATCTAAGCCAGTGTTACAAAGACTTTTTGTACGAAAAGCGAAAGCTGACGCAATCAAAGGAAATTCAACCAGGGATGTATTTAAACGAGGTATGGTTTAATTTACTACTTACTTTAAGAATATTATTTTAATTGATTCGCGCTTTTTGGTGGAGTTTTTGCTTTAGGCTGTTTTGGACAGGCACGTTTCACATTGCAATTGACTGGTTTTCTCGTCCAAAGTTTCGGTTTCCATTTTGAGTTCTTCACATAACTTCCTACTCCTCTGACACTTCAACACTTTAAGACCTACTCTTTTAAGTATTTCCTTTAGCAAAGACATTGTAAATGTTGGAGGCGAGGCCGCAAGAACTAACATTTTTCCTTCGGGCTGGCAAGGTGCCCGCGAATTCAGTCTCTGACTGTTTACTATTTCTGGCGACCATTTAGGCTTCCCTTTCCTTGGAGGAAGAAATGGCCAGATGTAACGGCCGATTCGATATCATCGATATTTTGATATCCCTCAAAAATATCGATACTTATAAGAAAGACTGTTTGATGCAATACCCTGCGATACAAACATTTTGCAAGGCAACTTAGGCCCAGTTCACACGTCGAATTTCTGTCGTGTCGAATTCATATTCAATTAAGTGCGGCAGAAATGCGACTGTTGATTCATACGTCGCACTTGTGCCGCACTTAATGATAATAATAATAATAATAATAATAATAATGTTTATTTCTTATATTGCGCAGTGTAACGTGCTATAAAGATATGATCGAATGCGCATTACAAAATCTTAATGTAAAGTAATGAATGGCTAATCTAAATAATAAAAACAATAATAATTTACAATCTCCGGAAAAATTAAGTTAGGTTAACTTAATTCAGAGTTGATACTACAGTGTCTGTCATGACAAAGCTAGCGCCAGTGTTGAAGAGACAGGAACGTCACAACGAAGGAACTCTAAGGGACCGATCGTTTATTACGTCCTGGGGGGGGGGAGGGGGGAGGTGGTTTTTGAGGGGGGGTAATCTTTTTAAACGAGCTCTTTTTTGGGGGGGGGGTAATTTTTTTACCTTGTACGAAAACTGAGGGGGGTAAAATTTTCAGACATACAAAAGGTACCAACTAAATGTATTTAGCAATCATTCTTCTCATCAATCATAGAGTTGGTAAAATCGACTAGATACTTCTCCATATCGCTACTATTCTTCAGAGCGACAAAGATCTTGCACGTAATAGGTTGAGTAAATATGACATAGACAGGCAAACCGTGTATTTCATCAAGCAGTTTATCTCTGAAGGCTTGTTGTAAAAGACAAATAGAGATGGTAGGCTTCTTAAAAATCTATATATCCACATCCATACATCAAATGCTCCTGTACTGCTCTCAAACCCCGAGCTGCTTTGACCTTCTGTGTACCTTCTTTTGACAACTGAAGAATAGACTCCAGCAATAACAAAACATCGTTATTATCAAGACATTGAAGAGATATTCTATGGTACGTTACCTTACTTGAATTTCGCCCAACTTCTGATTGTTTCTCTTGCCAGTTCAGATTCAGAGAGCTAGCGATTTCCGCATGTAACCAAGCGTTGTGCCCAGGAACTTCTCAACAATTCAACTACCAGGCCAACCATGGGGGGGGGGGGGGGGGGAGAAGTAATATTTTCAAACTGTCATCGCAGTGGGGGGTAAAACTTTTGTTTGAAAGAATTTTTTTTTTTTTTGGGGGGGGGGTAAAATTTTCATACACTCAATTTTTTAGAAAACCGCCCCCCCCCCCCCCCACTTCCCCAGGACGTAATAAACGATCAGTCCCTAACAGCTTTAATAACGACTAATATAGGTTTGTACAACAAGATGGCCGATCAGGTTAACACGAGGTGGCCAAAAACATGCGTGCACATTAACTAGTAACAATGCTGCGAGCACTGCCTACTGGCAAAACCTCTTCTTCTATGGAAATGAATGTGAACTAACCGAATGACTCTGTCCAATGGACTGGAGGAACATTATGAAAATATGAACCTAGCATTAAACTGTGGGGGCGCCAAAGAAGGCTAAAATTTAACATAAGGTCATTTAAGTACGAGGGTGGTCTGCGCTGTCTTTGTGTTCTTGGGCCAGGAGTTTCAGGAGACGAACTGGGAGAGGACCACGTGATTTGCTCTGGGGCTGCAACACAGGTGCAAGAATCGTGTTGCACAACTGCCAGAGAAGGTGTACGAATGGGAACATCAAGTGCTGTGTCCTCACTGGCTAAGAAAGTGACTTGCTTCTTGTCAGATGGCACGTAATAAGCTCTGGCAGCGCAGGAGGGGGTATTTCTGGGTGCATTGGGGCTGGTGGCATGGCAGGAGTTACAGGTGAAGGCTCGTCATCCTTGTCGTGAGAGGCTGGAGGACCGGGGTGGTTGGACAGTACAACTGAGGGAGGCACGGTGTAGCATTCAGACACCTTGACTTTGTAGGAAGTGGCTCAAAGTTGTGAGCCACTAAACTTCTTAACGAAACACCAAGGGGGGTCGACAGTAACGACAATATAGCGATCACGAGCGCGCGACTTGTCCTTGTGTGGAACAACGTAGACAATGTCTCCGACTTGAAGTGGTGGCGCGTTTGGAACAAGACCGCAGGGGTTCTTGTACTTCTCGCTAAAGGCGTGGTCTGTGGAACGATGTGCATGTTTGTCAAGTATGAGTTGGTAGTCACACAACAGCAACTGTTCATGGGTGTATTGGTTGCGTTGGGTCCACATTTCACGAGGAAGACGAAGGCGGGAGTTCAGACGTGCAGTGGCGAGAGCGAGGCCGACTTCACTTGCTGTTCGTCCACCAGGTTCTTGTCGAATGAGCTCTTCTTCAAGTTCGTGAACGGCCTTCTCGGCGACGGGGTTTTTATTCTTGTTCTTGATGGGATCAACGTCGATTGTGCCGTTTAAGTGATTGAGTGAGTCGTTGTTGCTCATCGACGTAAAACCAGGACCGGGATCTACGCGTATAATCGCTCTTGGACCATCAAGTGGGTGGAGACCAATAGTTAGTTGTGTGAGGGCATCACGGAGGGTATCATGCCTCTTGTCGCGTATCAAGCAAGAAGCAGTAAAGGATGTGGTGCATTCTCGAAGCACTAGGATCAACTGACGGTTATGCAGCAGCGAAGGAGACGCCTACAACTTCTGGGGGATCGTCAGAGGATTGAGAGACCGGTGAGTTGGGAAAGGTGAAGGACCATTTGGAACTGATGGTGGGATGGATGGTTGAGCTTAATGTGGAGGGCAGTTAAAAGGCCTTCCAGGATGGGTCGGGGGACGACGATTGCTTCAGCAACGGGAGCAAATGATTGAGTGTGTTTGACCACAAGAACGTTGTCGCTAACAATGGAGGTGCAGCTGAGATAGCGCTTAACATCACGAATATTAGTAAGTTTCTTTGACGGGCGAGTGCCTTGTTTAAGACGGACGTGGACTCTACGAAGGTCAGGACAATCGTGTTTGATCTGAAGCCACGCTGATCTGGTAGTGAAGGGGAGGTGAGACTTATTGTTGAGGATGTCCTGGATTGAGAGGCTGCGCACGATGGAGTCTTTTATTTCGTGGACAAAGTTGCCGATCTGGCAATTGGGATCGCTGCAGTCGGGCGCGTTGCGGCTGGTGAAGTCAGACCATAAGTTGGCCTTTCCAGCCAAGTGTTGTAGACTGAAGGTCCCCAGCAGGGTTCTTCAATCCCGCCATCCCGAAAAAATGTTCCCTCAATCCCGTAATCCCGACAGCTGTTTTAGCCCAATCCCGATCCCGGTCAGGTCATAATTTTTTTTCAAGCCCCTTACCACGACAACACACACACAGAAAAAAAACCTTTTCAGTTGGATGTAAATTCCCACTGCAAATCTGAGCACTGATCTTTGCATTCAGTGGTCTTTGGTCACCGAGAAATTAGCTGTAAGATTATTTCTTCTATTTCTTTCCAACATAACGACGACATCGTTCATTTAAGACATTTTCAAAGTTTCCGGTGTATCACGTGAGTCACTAAGTCAGTTAGCAATTTCTTTTTAGAGCTTGTTCATTTTAAATTTCTTATCCATTGACCCTTGGGAAAACTTTTCAGTCAGGGATAATGGCCATCAAAGTCTGAAGAGCACTGATACTCACGTATCACAACGTGGGACTGCAACAGATATTTCAAAAGGTGACAGGCCAAACACGACTCCCACTGGTTGCTTATTATATACCTTAGACTTCTGGATTACGTGCTTCCCTGAGTACGTTTCTGAGAGATTTTCTTTCAGAGAGAGATCTCTCTGTTGATCTTCTGAATTTGATCATGAAGGAAACTACTCAAATTTTCCGAATGGAGGTTTTCTTATCATTCGGAGCCGTTTGAATCGTTTCGTAGCCGTTGTGTACGCTAGCTCTGTGGCATTTGGTTAGGCTTATCAGCTCAAGTTAACTGCAAGGTCTCAGGGAGCACAAATAAATTTTATCTGTAAAGACGTAGGACCCGTAAAATTCTTTTCTCGTCGAGGATGGTAACAACTAGATTTTCATCGTAAATTTTCCACGCCGGAGTTCCCGGATCTCGTTTCTTTAGAATAACGTTTCCCGCATCCCGCTTCGTAAAATCGTCAAATCCCGCTTCCCGTCCCTAATTCTAATCCCGAATATCGACGCTCTTTTTCGCTAAAATTTCAAATCTCGACGTTTAAAAAAGCCAAATCCCGGATCCCGAAAAACCTATTGGGGACCCTCTAGACTGACTTGGTAATGACTGACAGTCCTTGGAAAGGAGGTCACTCAAGGACTAGCTGAGAATTCATCACGGCATAGTTTGTCAATCGCTTGAACGCGGGGTTACTATCATTTAATACAGACGTAGGGTGGTGCGATTGAATGATGGAAGGAGAGAAGTGTTTGATGGCGGCAGCAATGCATAGTGCTTTAACTTCGCAGGGAAGCCAGGTGATTGGTGTTTATGCAGTTTGGCACTATGGAAGCCAGCAAGATGAGGGTGATCGGCATGCGAGACGTTCAGTGTAGCACCGAGGCTTCTCTTGGTAACGGATTTGTTAGTGACTGTCCAAAGTGTGTCTGACGTGCGAGGGAGAACTATAGATTTGTGATTGGATAAGGACTCTTGTGCAGTCTTGAACCTGAAGGTTAAGTCCTTATCCCACAGCAGCTTGTTGGAAGACTGAAGACCGGTGATGGCTTACTTGAGGGGGTCCACTAGGTCTGAGCGGTTAGGGAGCACGCAACTGAGGACTTTATAGGCACCGATAAAGGAACGGAGACCTTGCACACTTTGGGGAGGAGGGCATGATGTCAAGACGGCGATACAGTGAGGGCTAGCTGATAGACTGCCTTGGGACCATACCCAGCCAAGGATGGTGGTAGACCTGAAACAAATGACGGTCTTCGTAGGGGAGAGACGAAGATTACAGCGGTCGAGGGCCTCAAGCACCTGTCTCCAGTTGTTCAGCAGTGCTTCGAGTGTATCGCCGCCACAATAGAGGTCGTCTGCAAGTTTAGCCATACAACCTTCTTGAATGAAGTTTCTCAGGATGCAGCACATCATTTCTTCAAGGGCTGTCTCCGAGCCAGGCATCCCATCGCTGATCTCGTGTATACCCGGAATTCCGCAGAACGGTGTGGCTACGCGACAGTACTTCAGAAAAGACAGAGAGAGAGGGATCTGATAAAATGCTTGGGTGAAAGCGGTTTTGATCATGTAGTGCCAGGGAGCGATGGTGCGCAGGGTTGTGTCTACGTCTGGCATTAGTGACGGCTGCGGTTTACTGTATCGTGCGACGTCGGAAAATGCAGTCACGAGTCAGTGACCACTGGAAGGTTTTTTTGACTAGGAACGATGGGTTAAGGTACTCAGCGGTTATGCCGAGATCCTCGGGGAGACGGAAGACCTTGGCTTGCTTGAGCTCGTCAAACTTAGCTTGTAACTCTACGAGTTGGTTGCGGGAGTACTGAGGGACACGACCCTTGCGCTGAGGGGGCTGTACAGGATTAGTATTCACTGTTGCCTGAATGGTACCAGCCGCGCCGTTATAACCAGTCATGTCAGGATCAAAGACGCTGTCATACGCTTGCAACAGCTGTCGAAACGTGAGGCGTGTATAGTAAGTAACTAAGTTTTCAGGGTCTACGGACACGCCAGACGAGAAGGGTAGGGAATTCTTAGGCTTTATGGGTTGTGTCTGATTAGTGGGTACTGAGATGGGAGTCGGTGATCGTACACATGCTGTAGGTAGAATCTGGCTGAGGCGTTCGTGGCAACCGATGGTTTTTGGTTCGTTAGAAGTGTTGACTAAACGAATTTTGGTTCCGACGGCTTCCAAGATTTGGGGATCAGGTCAAATGCAGGCAGGCTTGGTATGTTTAGAAATCGGGGTGTCTGTACGTGGTTGGAGGGCGAGTACACAATCTTCTCCTAGGTCGGAGGGCATGTCCAGCTCCACGTATTCTCCAGGCCAAATAACAGTCGCGGGAGAGGAAACGCATCGCACAGCATGGGAACTAGTGGTTGGATCACCGGTGAGATCATAGTGGATGACTTCAGAGGCCTGAATACGTGCTTGGCACTTTGCAGGGCGAACGGTAATGTCGTTGGCAATTACAAAGGGTGTGCCAGCAAGAATGTCTACGTCTAAGTCATCAACAACGAGGGCATCAAGAGCGAGTTGTTTGTCTGCTTGGGATAAGATGAGGTGAGTCTCGCCGACTACCGCTAAGGGAGTCACACCGTCGGCCTGCAATGCTTGCTGGAAGAACTTTTCAATGGTTGCGGATGACTTGATCATACTAGTCTCTGTGCCTGTGTCAAGGGTGAGACATAACGGATGATGCCTGTAAAAAGCCTTGAAGTGGGGTGATTGTTTAGTACTAACACGGCGTGAAACTGTACGTGCAGAGGTACGTGGGGGGGGGGGGGGGGTCGTCTTCATCGAGGAGGGTTGAGGGTTCATAATTTGCCTAGTAAGGTTCTTCGTCGTCAAGGGTAGAGGTAAGGCGACACCGAGACCGATACGTACGGTCCTCCGGAGGTAAATACGAGCAAGCGCTCAAAAAGCGTCGGTCATTGCGACCTGCTTGTTTACATAACGGACAAGACTTTTGTCGCTTGTTGGAAGGCCATGGTTGGGGAGTTGATTTGTAAGAAGGGCGAAGGGGCGGTTGTCTGAATCTTGTGGTGGTGGTGTGCAGCACTTTGGTGTCAGCGGCAGTGCGAATCTCGTTGAGGAGGGAATCTACCGCCTGTGAAATTTCTGGTTTCAAAGAAGCTAGTGTTCTGGATCTTAACTAGGTGCCATAACGCTGTTTGACGAGACCAGATAAGTCGGTATGTATGAGTCTTAACCATGTCAAAACCACCATGTTTTCGAGTGTGGGGGTCAGTTCCTCATCAACCGAAACGGTAGCGCCGTGGTGGGTAATGTTGCTATTGGCAACGAGTAGATTACCTTCGGTGAAAGACATTAACCGCTGGAATAAATCTTTGGGGCGTTCATCAACTTCCAGTTTTATGCTAGCGAGACAGAGGAAATGAGCTCCAGTGGACTGGAAGCCATAGTGGGCCGTTATTGCTTGCCAAATGGAGTTGACAGACGTGGAATTTTTCACAACAGTATTGCACGAAATAACAGGACAAAAGTTTGCTATCTGTCCTAACATGAGCTCAAGATGTACGTTTTTCTGAATGGCGGTACGTTGGTGAGAAGTTGAGACATCTTCCCTATCAGTAGTGAGCCCTCTCAGGGGGGCAGTGGACAACTTTTTTCTGCCACGTAAAATTGTCTGCCAAAAAGGGGGCAAAATTAGCGTCCACAGAGAGTGAATACTTAAGATTCTGCCTCCAAGCTTCGAAAGTTCTTTGTGAGGGACCATTGCTTTAGAGCTCTAATTTTAAAAATTCATTCATTAGTAACAAGGAACAGTGAAGAGATACTTTCCTTTAAGTTGACTGTTGAGATGGCTGCACGGAGTTCACTCGACCATAGGATAGGTTGACGCATTGTTGCTTGGATCAGCGAGATGGCTCTCAGGCTCTCGGAGATGTGGATTAGTAGTCGCTGCCACCACGCCAGTGTTGAAGGGTTAGGAAGGTCACAATGTAGAAACTCTAACAGCTTTAATAACGACCAATATACGTTCGTACAACAAGATGGCTGATCATGTTAACACATGGCGGCCAAAAACATGCGTGTGCATTAACTAGTAACAATGCTGCAGGCACTGCCTGCTGGCGTAGAGTATTTAATAAAGCGGACGAATATACACATGACCAAAATATCCTCCTTACTGTGCACTTCTTCATCAATGTCATCATCAGAGCTGCAATAGCTCTCCTGCAGTACTTCCATGTAGTTTCCTGCGAGGATTTTCTCTTCCTCTGATGAGCATTCTTCCTCGATGGAATCGCGCGAGTGCTATGATGCCATTTTGGACAGTCAGCCTTGATTTAAGCATGCTCATACATTGACATAATGTATGTAAATTTATGAATTCAATTCAACACGGCAGAAATGCAACGTTTGAATCAGTGCCGCATTTCGGCCGGATAATGCAACAAGACCAGTCAACGTAAGGCAGAAATTCGGCAGCTGATTCAGACGTCGAATTTCTGTTGAATTTAATTGGCTTAATTGCATTTGACATGGCAGAAATTCGGCTTATGAACAGGGCCTAAAAAGGCTTGGACCACTTGGATAAGAAGTGGCATATTTATGGCACATTCCATATGATTCACTTTGAAAAACTGGTGTTGACCCACCCTGAATTCTGGCCTTGTGTGGAAAATGAGACCTAAAAAC
This sequence comes from Pavona decussata, assembly GCF_977016875.1. NCBI lineage: Eukaryota > Metazoa > Cnidaria > Anthozoa > Scleractinia > Agariciidae > Pavona > Pavona decussata. Next base: position 1,036,375 of record NW_028145648.1, read on the forward strand.
ACTTAATTATTCTTCTGATTTGCAAATTTAATTACCTGACACCAGCGTACTTCACAGTTGAAGTGCTATGAAACTGTCAATAATGCATCAATCAATTGAAACCCCGGCCCCCGACCCCTGGGACATAGCGGGGAATTTAACATTGGCCAGGTGTTAAAACACCCCTAATTTCCCTGCCTCCGGAGTCTAGTAGACTGTTAAAGGCATCGCATAGAAGGATATCAATACCGTACTTCAGAACCAAATAAAATACAAATCGGTTTGGGTTTGTTGGTAAAAATTGACATTGTGACGGACATTAATTTTTTTAAATTTTCAGCACATTGTAGATTTTGATTTAGTATCTTGGGGTTGCTCAACCTGTGTATCCTTGGATAACGACACGAAACCGTTGCTACCGAGCCACTTAGGATGCAGAATAGACCATCTCATCTCCAAATCCCTAGTACGTGTACCTGCCATAACTCCAAAGTCTCGTAAATAATAAGCTTGATTTAATTATCTATCTAATTAAATTAAACTATGTCGCATACCCAGTTATGGAAACCTTTGTGACTGTGTTTATTTCAAATCACATAAAAATTAGAAGGACAAAGGCTCAGCTTAATTTTCCTTCATGTTAAATCCCCACTGTTGTTCCCGCTTCCGATCAATGGCCCCGGTCAAACCGACAGTTTGTTAATTTCGCGGCCCCTTGGGGCCAACGTGTAGTTAAATGAGCGTTAAATCCCGGCTATGGCCGCGTTAAATCCCCACTATGTCCCGGGGGTTGGGGGGTCAGGATTTCAATTGACTGGTGCATAACAGTTATAATTTCCCCAGCTACTAAAAGTCTCGTTACCAAGCTGTCTGGATGTAAGGAAAAGAAGTGACACTCTCAATATAGCCTGCAATGCAGGCGTATTTTTGGAGCGGGAGCGCTGAATAATCCTTCGTTGCTGTCACCTTGGGCGAGGAAGCGCGAGAGGGCTGGAGCGAGTCAAAAGTGACCCTAAGGGAGAGGACGACTGGCTGAGAAATAAAGCCCCCCTCCCCCTCCCCCCCCCTCCCCCTCAGCCTCCTTCAAATACGCGAACTAAATTTATTACTCAGCGCTCGCCCATGAAAAACGCCTGCACTGCAGGCTACTCTCAATACTGCCCACCCTCCCAACAACATTACACAATTAACATCAGTACCATGACCTTGTTACCTCCCTCTAGAGTGTCTGGCAATATAGGCTGATGTAATAGCCACCAGCAAACCTTACCAGCACCCATAGTTGAGTAATTTGGTTTTAATTAGTTTACAGTATGAGCACAATTTTATTTTCATCAGATCAATGTTCTAGCCAAACACGGCCAGAGGGTGTTTTTTTTTTTTTCTTTTTTTTTTACAATGGGTGCAAGTTAGGGATCGTGATACGGGTCATGCAAACCCCGTAACACATCAGGCTACCCATTGCTATAACCTACTTATCAAACAGAGTATGCGTGTGTATCACAGAAAAAATGACTCGCATTTATTTCAGAAATTTAGAAGTTCCAATCTCTATTAAGGCCTCAATTTTGATAAGCCCTTCACCGAATTCCTCTTTGTGTATGAAGTAAAATAGCCCCTCCCGTGTGATAGAGGACTTACATTTGAAATCGAGGCTTATGTTACTCATAGCAATGTTGATAATTACAGATGATGTGGAATGGGCCGTGCACAACCCTCTAACACGTCTGAAAACGTCCTGGAGATTAAAGAGTTCCCGCTAGCCTTACAAGTACACATCTGTTAGAATAGTCGCCTGATAAAAATAAAAGGGGATATTCTCATCAACAGCCCCGGGGCAAAAGAAAAAGAAGTTGAACAAAGACGTGCAAAGAAAGGCAAAATGTTACCCTCGAGTACAAAACCATGTCGTTTGGTGATTAGACCTCCAACGACCTTAAACGTCAGTCAAGATGTCATGACCAGGTACCTACGAGAATGTCTTGGAGACAGTTTTGTATTTTCCTTAGAAGACACTGTCACCGAGGATGGTAGACCCAGTAAATTTACTTTCGTTTTTAAGAGTACGAGTCAAGGAAGAAAAGCTGAAAAGTTGCTGAGAGAAAATGCCTTAAAAACTGGCGAAAAGATTGGTGTCTGTTTTCTGAAGGATGATCCAATGGTCACCGCAAACACGTTTCTTGCTAAATGCAAAAGCGAAATTCAAGGAAAGATCAAAGCGGTTACCGAACAGCATGGTGAAAAAATCAACGAAATTACTGGTCATTTAGAGAGTCTTAATGTTCGTAAACACATACGTTTGGATGAATATGAAAAAATTTCATTGGAAAGAAAAGCTTTGAAACAAAAGAAAACTGAACTCGAACTCCAGCAGCAAGAGTTTGAACATTTCTCACGTCAAGTAATTTCGATTCTGTCTGCCCAGAATGGCAAACCACACTCAAGTGTTGAGAAAAGTATTGAGGATTTGAGGAATTCATTTGGTCGAGAATGTCACAGGCTTGACGCAGCCCTTCCCATGTATGCCAAAAAGAGCTTAATCATTGAGACCGTCAGAGAGAACCAAGTTTGTGTTGTTCTTGGAGAAACTGGATCCGGCAAAAGCACTCAAATGACCCAGTATCTTTTTGAAGGTGGTTTTTCGGAGAAAGGCGTAATCGCTTGCACTCAACCAAGAAAGGTCGCTGCCATTAGTTTAGCCGCCCACGTGGCTCGGGAAATGGGTGGAGCAGTTGGGCAGATTGTAGGCTGTCACGTTGGTGGAAAAAAACAAGCAAGTAAAACCACTGGTATTGTGTACGCAACAGATCACGTTCTTCTAAATGAATGCCTCAAGGATCCTAGTCTATCCAAGTATTCTTGCATAATTATCGATGAGGCCCACGAGCGCAGCCTGTACTCAGACCTACTCCTGGGTATGATAAAGAAGACCCTCGCTCAGCGTCCCGAGTTACGAGTAGTCATTACTTCAGCTACCATTGATCCCACGTTGTTTGTGGCGTATTTTAACCAATGCCCAGTTTTGAGAGTATCTGGTAGAATGTTTCCGGTAGATGTGATATGGAAAGAGGACCCATCACGCAGTGTTGGAAACTACCTTCAAGAGGCTGTAGATACTGTTCGGGAAATTCACCTCAGAGAAGGTCGAGGAGATGTTCTGGTATTCCTTACTTCGCCAGTGGAAACAGAACGCGCATGTGAGAAATTATCAGAGGTTGAACCTGATTCAAATCTAGTTTGTCTTCCTCTTCATGGGAAGTTATGCCAAGAAGAGCAAAGGAAGGTGTTCGATGTATACACGAACAAACGTAAGGTGGTATTTGCCACGAACTGTGCGGAAACGTCCATTACAATCCCTGGGATAAGGTACGTGGTGGACACTGGTATGGTCAAGGAAATGAAGTACGACCCAACAAGAAACAAACGTTCCTTAGAAGTAACGACTATCAACAAGAGTTCTGCTGAACAGCGAAAGGGAAGAGCAGGACGAACTCAGGCAGGAAAGTGTTATCGACTTTACAGCGAAGATGAATATGCAGCTATGGAGGATGGGTCCAGACCAGAGATTCTCAGAGTTCATCTTGGACAGGCAGTGCTGAAACTAATGGAGCTTGGAATTGAAGACGTATCTCAGTTCGAGTTTGTGGAATCACCGCCGCTTGAATCGATAGAACTAGCATTAGAGGCATTGAAATCTCTTGGCGCAATCGATAACGGAAAGCTTACCGACTTGGGCCACAAGATCGCGCGAGTCCCTGTAGAGCCACGTCTAGCCAAGCTGATCTTTAATGGCATTGACGAAGGAATCGGGGCAGAAGCTTTGGCGTTAGCAGCGATTGCAACTGTTAGTGGGAGTGTGTTCTTCCGCATGGGCAGTGAAGAAGAAAAGCAGCTGGCAGACAGAAGAAAAGTTGGTTTCTGTCACAATGGAGGCGACTTGTTAACGTTCTTGGAAGTCTATAGGCAGTACCTTGAGCAGCCTAAAGGGAAAGGAAACAAGTGGGCCTTTGACAACAGCTTAAATGCCAAGTCTCTTCGCATGACCGACGAGACTGTGAAAGAACTCAAGCTGGCTTTAAAGCATGAGCTCACCATGACAGTGCCAGATGCTATTAAAAAGAATGACGACATTGACCTCAAGCTACAAAGAATTTTGATTTCCTGTTATGTGACAAACCTGTGCGTGTTTACCGGTCACGAGAAGGCAGGATACAGAGTGGCTTCATTCAACCATTGTGTGCAGTTGCATCCTTCCTCGGCACTAAAGTACCTTGGAGCCACGCCACAATTTATCGTCTTTGAACAGCTGCTCAAGACATCTCGCGACTTTGCTATCAATGCGACTCCTGTCGAGGAGAGTTGGCTCCGGGAAATGATTTCAACGGGAGATGTAAACCATAGCATGGATGATTTGATGTCGACGGTGATGACACAAGTTTCGCTGCCTTGTAGTCCAGACCTAATGGCATTAGCTTTCGGAGGATTCCAAAGAAGAATGTTAGATCAAGTTCAAGAACAGGTGTCCAAATCCTGTGATGACAGTTTGGTGGTAGTGGAGAAAGACGAAAAATCAGGGCAAATGAAAATCTTCATACCACCCAATTACTCTGAAAAAGCTCTGCTTATCGTAGAAAGCCATTTGGAACAAAATAGGAGATCACTGAGATGTGAGGACAAAGAAGAACAGTTAAGAGCAGAGTGCCAGGGAACTAGGATCGTATGGGGACCGGGCGGTGAGGTGCAAGAGGTGCTAATGCCTCATATGTATAGAACTGTAACTGTAGTTGATATTCAAGGTGGACAGATGGCTTTAGATTACTTGAAATCGTTTGGAGACGTTGTAAAACATCATTTCAAAGAACAGGATGGCCAAACACGACTTTTTGCAACCTTTAAGAAGGCTGAAGATGCATGTAAAGCAGTGAAGAGCTGTCTCGACACCTCCCAACATAGCAGCATAACAGTAAAGCCGAATCACTCTATGCCAGATGGCGTACATGCACAGATTCCTCAGTTCAAGGTGACAGCCAAGTGGCTTCGTCGTCGCGGTAAAGGCACTGGCTCCATAGAATTCTTTAATGGCGAAGACTACCATCATGTGCTTGGCAATCTTCCTTCCCTAATGATTAAGTCAACACGCGTTACATTTCAAGCGAACATGAAACACCCAGGACAGATATTTATGAGGGGACTTAATTATGAAACATCCGAGGAGGATGTGACGTCTTCTGTAGAACTATTGATCCCCTCTGTGAAGGTGAAAAAGGTATTTATCAACCGAGAACCAGGGTTTGAAATTACAGACGAGACCCTTGAAGTGCAGAAGAAATCCCTCGAAGAATGTCTCGGCAACTTTGCTACGGACAGAAGATTTTCCGTTTACATGGTAAAGCCTTCACCAAAAGCTGCCCAGGGGTATGCTAATCTAATGTTCGAGGACTTTGAGGAAGGTCAAGCAGCTCTGATGGGTCTTCATGGAAAGAGCATCCACGGAATTGGGACAGTAACCTTGCAACCCAACCTTTCAACGATGTTGCTGTGTCCCAGAAATGTCTTCACCATCATTAAAGGTGAGCTGCAAACAACTATAAAGGAACTTGAGCAGACCTTCGACAAGATGTCTATTAAGGTAAAAGATCAGCAAAACCACAAGCGGGTTGCTATAGAAGTTCGTAGTGACTGTACAGACCACTTTATTCGTGCGACAACTATTCTCAACCATTTTCTAAAGGGAGACGAGATCGACTGTAAAATCTCCAAGAATCTGGAAATGCTGTTGACCAATCCAGTAAAAGACGATCTTCAGGCCATTCAGAAGGATACTGGAACAGTAATCAGCCAAGATTGGAGGAACAAAGTGGTCAGAATACATGGAAGCGAAGCCAACCGGGAATTAGCAAGGCGTGCTATCAACAAGTTTGTCAATGATTCCATCGCAAGTAACAGCCACCCATGGCAGATGCAGCTTCGGGGACGAAACAAACCTCGCGGATTGTTGAAATCACTTTTCACAAGATTTGGTCTCGATCTGCATGGACTTCAAGAAATTCCAGGCGTCCAAAAGTTCCACGTGGAATTTCGAAGCCACGTTCTTAAGATCATTAGTTCGGATGAGGCCCGAGAAACAATCAGCCACTTTGTAGATGATTGTTGTGAGAGTCTTATGCAAGATTCCTCATCTCTACACACTGAGAACCACACCCAGTTAACTTGTGGTATCTGCCTTTGTGATTTGGATGAGACAGCTGACATATACAGACTCGCATGCTGTGGCCATGCCTACGACAAGAGTTGCGTCATTCAGCAACTAAAATCAGCGGAATTTCCACTGAAATGTGTCAAAGAGAACTGTGACGAACCCGTTGCATGGAGAGATTTGCAGAACCTGTTGAGTCAAAGTGAGAGGAAAAAACTCGCCTTCAGTGCCTTAGATGCGTACGTTAGAGGTAACCCTGAGATAGTTAAATATTGTCCAACAGCTGACTGTGGGATGGTTTACCGCGTCTCAGGAGATGGTAGACGCCACGAATGCGGCGCATGCTTTGCTGCGATCTGCACATCATGCCACATGCAGTATCACAGTGGGATGACCTGTGCCATGTTCAAATCAGAGAGGCGAGTAGAAGGATGTCTCAATGAATGGATGAAGAAGGATCCTAGCAATAGAAAGAAATGCCCCAAATGCAGCACACCAATTGAAAAGAATGAAGGCTGCAATCATATGGAATGTTCACATTGTAAATCGCATATGTGCTGGCTGTGTCTGGAGGTTTTTCCAACTGGAGGAGAGGTGTATGCGCACCAAGGACGCTGCCCAAGGAGGACTGCATTTTGAATACCGTGATTCCGACGACGGCCTCATCACAGAGTCGATTTCTTGCTACTGAGGGTAGGAATATAAGCTTTTTGTGCAATTGTGCATATTTGTCTGAAGTTGACTTGAACTTATTCTTTTTAGTTTATGCTAACGTTAATTGTTAGCGCACAAGTTTAATTGAGCAAATAATTTAAAAACATTTGCGACAAACCACATACGCCCAAAAGGAATGATAAAGATACATATTTTTTCATATTTAATTAAGTAGTTTAGTTTTTCACGAGATGTATGTCCTAGGAGAGTCACAGTTTCTCACAGTTCAGTTGCTACCCATTTTTGTTGAAATTAGATTCAAGGAAAGTTTAGAGAAACCGCCATAGCACTGAGTAACTAACACATTGTGATTGTTTTTCAATTTCAATAGTTTAAATGTAGGAATTATTTTACTTAATATGGAAGTAGCAGGCCGGTCTGCTTCCAGTTATCAATGATAAGCTTCTAGTAGACTCGAACAACATTGTAAATTACATCGAATAGTTTTTGGTATGTAGAGTTTAACGGAAGACTAATTTTAAATACCTTGAACTCATTTAAGTTATGTGAGGTCCTTTTTGTAAGGGAATGTGCTGATAATTTATCGGAACACGAAAGGGTAAAGTTGAGTCAGTTTTGCTTGATATCACTTAACCAATTCAGCTTGATTATCTTTACTTGAGCTTAGTTGTTTAAGACAACAGTATCCAGGCTCCATACAATGGTGTCTTTATTGGAGACATCGTAGGTTTTTTTTTTCGGCCTAGCAAGAAATGTTGGGACCATTTCCAAAACTCAACACAAAATACCTCCCGCCCATGCAATGTTGTCATGTTCTTGTGTTTATGTACGGTCCGAATGATTTCAGGGGCTATCTACATTGCATGGGGGGTGGGGGGGGGGGGGGATGCTTCTAGAAATTCGCAATGACGGCACCACCAAGCTTATGGTGATTGGTTAGTTTTCCAGATGCAAAAGCTATTTTCATATCTGCCCCAGAAAATATTGGCCAGGTTCGCCTGAAAAAAGTGGTTTTGGAAAAAAATAGTTATATATCTTTATAAAACATGTATACAGTCAACTCTCTCGTAAGCGACCAGCCTTGGGGCACGACAAAGTGGTCGCTTACGGGAAAGATCAACAAAATACTGGATTGATTGATTGATTGATTGATTGATTGATTGATTGATTGATTGATTGATTGATTGATTGATTGATTGATTGATTGATTGATTGATTGATTGATTGATTGATTGATTGTTGATTGATTGATTCAAAAAACCAGGAAAGATTTATTGCTCGACGTTTCGGGGTCATTGTAACTCCATTATCAAGAGACTAGTAAAACAGCAAAGGTTCAAGATAAGCATGAATTAGAATAAACGGCCTAGGTGTTTGTTTAGGCCGTTTGTTTTTTGTATGCCTTTGCTTCAGCAAATCCCTCCTGATCAAATAATTGATTGATTGATTGATTGATTGATTGATTGATTGATTGATTAACTACATAAAAATATGACCGTAACAGCTAAAATTATTCACATCTATTCATTCTTCTGATGAAACTTTGGATAACATTTAAGAATTCCCGTTTACCTACAGATCTAATTATTGCCATCTTCTCTGTCTGTAAACTGTTATTATCTGTCAGTAGTCCGCGGTAGCGTCATTAAAAATTGAACTTTTGTCACTTCTGAGTAATGATTTACTAACGATCATACGTGATTATGTAACAGAAAACACAAGAATATGTGTAATTTCTGAGTGGTGGTTGCTTACGAGAGAGCTCTTGAAACAGTTTTTAACTGAGAATTGAGAAACAAAACGGTTGTTTACGAAGTGGTCGCTTACGGGAGGTGGTCGCTTACGAGAAGCGGTAAATGTTGTTTCGAGTCTTAGCGGTTACATATGGTCGAATTTTTTTACTGGCCATGGAAAAGAGGGGACGTGCATATTTGGAAAGTGGAAACATTCGAATGTAAGTAACTTGCGGTCAGCTATCAGGGGCACCCAACGACAGTTTTCTCTCCAATCCTTTGAAACACAATTTTAGGCTATGTGGAGTGCTTTTAAAGCTCAGTGTAGGTTCATTTCAGGCCGCGCTATAATATTTTTATCTGTTCGGTCTTTTCGAGATTTTTAGGGTATTTTTGTCCATTTCCCGAAAACCTTATCAAACCTTAGGTGTTATTTCCTTTCCGAAAATCTTAGCTGCCCTTTCTTCGGTACCTGAAACCACATTTTTACCAATCCGAAAACACAAGGCCTTAAGTTTCCCATATCACGAACGTTCGAGGTGAAAATTTCCTTCAGAAAATTGTAGGGAATTAAGGGCCTTCCGAACAGATAATTTACCGAAACGATCTGTTGGGTGCCCCTGAGCTATGTCGTATGTTGGGTATTTTTGCTGTGTGCAGAAAGTTACTCTTTTTAGCAGTGGGCTAAGTGTGGCCCAACGAAAGAGTTTCGCGTGATTCTCGCCAAAATGATTCTCCGGGGGCCTCATTCTCTTAGGTCATTGGTTCAAAATTTGTTCTCTTACATTCGAGTCGCCATTTTCAACAACATAAATCATTACGAAATCAGGTGTATAAACAATTGACGAAAAACCGACAAAAGACCAGCTGAAATACTACAACTTTATTCTACAGATCGAACAAATTATATACATATTACAATAATTATTGTATATACAGTAAATGTGGACCACTATTTTTCGGTAAGCATGTGTTAGCCCTTAATCAGCGGTGCCGTTTACAACAAATTAAAATGGAAGCAGTGTGTATTTCACATTAACATAGTTATTCAACTAACACCACAGTCATTCTAATCATCATCGTCCTCGTCATCATCTACATCGTCCATATCTTCAGCAGCTTCCATAGCTTCCTCCTGTGCTTTCTTTAATGCCCGCTCCTCCTCAACTGTTGGATCATCTACTTCAGTCACTTCCGGTACCACAGGGTACTCCTCCATCACCGCAGGGGGTGGGGGTGGGGTATAATTGTCCGCATCAAATTTGTGGCCCCAGCCAGTGTAGATGTTTTCGAATTTTCTGGCGGAAAAAGGAAGAAGCGATTTAAAGTTTTTCAAGTCGGTTGCCAAAATTCAAAAGACAACATGATGATAATAAAAGGGCCACGTTGTACGTAGATTGTACTGGAGTCATGAGGACAGGAAACAAAGAGGCTTAATTGGTTGGGAAAGTAGTAAGCTTAGCAGCCCATACAAAACCACTAAATTCAACTACACATTTTTACTCCTTGGGTTGGGTGGGTGGAAGGACTGAACAGGATGTACAAACTTTCTGATTCTGTATCCTTTAATCCTATTTCTTATTCCTTTCCGGGTCGTTTGCTTTTCCAGATTGTCATGCAATGGTAAACGTTTTCCATATTTGTCTGCTGTAGACTCCCCACCCCCTCCCCCCAGCTTTCTGTCCTATAGTCCCCCTTTGTTGCTCTTATTGACTGAACATACCCCATACTCCTTCCGAACAGATAACAAACAAGAAAACAAGCAACAAAAGAATAGTCAATTTAAAAACCTGATCAGGAAATGAAGTTACAATGTAGTTATAAGCATGCTTTGTAGCCCACCTGTCTTTAGCAAAAGCCACTGCACCAGGCCATCTGTTGGAGCGCATGATAGCGAGGCCATACTGTGGTAGCAATTCAGATGACACACTGGGAGTCCAGGCAGGCATACCATTCACATCTGAAAAACATAACCTTGTTTATTACCAGTGAACAACAAACATCTATTAAGGACTTTGCCTACTAATATTATATAAAGACTGAAGTATTTTTGTGTGGTTTATGACCATGTGGGGAAAGCAGATCTTAGAGGCTATTGAAATCCAAAAAGGATATTAAGGGTAACCACGCATTTTTTGGAGATAATGAAGCAACAATTATTCTAAAAACCAGTAAAATACAAAGCATTGTATGGCGTTTTTTTTTCCAAATCGAAGCTTTATTATCTCTGAAAAATGCATGGTTACCCCAAATTTTCTTTTTGGATACCAAGAGCACTTGCTAAGTTCTGTTTTCTGTTTAAAAACCGCGAAAATTCACACACAAAGCAAAGTGCACCATTTTCCCTGACTGAAATTGAGAGAGGTTGGGGGGGGGGGGGGGGTGTCTTAATTTTTCAGTTCAATTGTGCTAGATTGTAGAAACCTTGTATGGTTTTACATTAGTAATTTACTTTGGCACATATACAAAGTAAAGATGGCAGTTAAAGTCAATTACTTGGAGAAATAATAATAATAACATTGACAATTTAATAATGATGATGATACGGATGATGATAATGATAATAACCAAAGAGAGTGTTATTACTCTCCCTCCCATAGATGGACTGCTGCATGTAGCATACCACAGCCTGGCTGTTTTATACACCTGGATGCAAAGCATTGAGCAAACTTTCTTGTCATTTTAGTACAGTAATGACATGTGATAAACAAGAGGGAAGTTCACCTTCATCTTCAGCAATGGAAGTTAGTAATTGTGGTCCAGATTCTGGTTTTGGTTCTTCTAGATCTTCTCTTTCTTCTTCCTCTTCCTCTTCTTCAAAATCATCTTCTGGTTTTTCTACAGGGTTGTGCCAAACACAGCGGCCCTAAAACAGCATGTAACACACACAAGTAAACACAAGTAAACTAACGACCCATTCCACACTGGGAAAATTTTGATTAATTTGCAAATTTTGTGGTTAAAAATTGTGGTTTACAAGTGCACATGCCATTTTTAGTTGCAACCAACATAAACCTACCAACATAAACCAACAGAAACATCAATCAACAACTTTTGAGCATGATCGGTGAGAGGTCAGAAGAGTGCCAAAATTGTACTTTTTACATGGTAAATTGCAGGACTCAAGCAACGTGGAAATTAATTTAACCCATTTCTCATGAGTCCTTGGCAGAGTTCAACAAGTATGAATCATCTTTGGTTATTTTTACAGAGGCAATGTAATTACAAAGGACGTGAAGCTTCAACTGGCATAAAAAAACTAACAGTGGTGTAAGTAGGCTCGATTACCAGCCGCTGTTTGGGAAATGAGCTCGTGCTCACCCCTGAAAAGGCAGCTGGATGCGTCTGATTTCTATTGTTGGATTCAGCCAATCAGGTGTAAGTAAAGTAGAGTAAGAATAAAACCAGAATAATACCTCCCTGCAACATGTCTAGGTTGTTTTTGGTCAAAGATATGTTTTGTTTGTGAATATCTTACAGTTTTAAAGTGTGGGCATGTTTGCTAAAATGAAAAATATTACTCGGCAAAGGTAAATTTTGTCACAAGTTTTGGTAGAGATCAAGAAAAACAAATTTTGTTTTTACCCTTATCCTCTTTTCAAAAGACCAAAGAAGAAGGCTGCATGTACAGTATATGGAGTTTATTGTGAACCTGTGGTCAGCATGCCATTAGTCTATATGCCTGCATGAACAGGCAATATGAACATTTTAAGAACACTTCCTCACCTGTGGTAATATATGTTGTACATGATGAGCCCAGTTATGAAGTGATGGATCAGCAAGGTCCCTCACACCGATCCCCTCAAATTCAACATTTAACATGTAAGAATCTCGCACTGTGGAGAAGTAATTTTTTAACAGGTAATTAATAACACATAATCCTAAATTCCTTTTGATTTGTAGCAAACTTTCATGGCGTAAATTATGTTATTTCAAGAATTTTTTCAGTGATGCAGTTACATAATTTGTAAGGAAACAGAAGTCAGATGTTGGGTGGATTAGGATGAATTCAGCAACTGATGTTTCCGCTGGGGTTAGTCAAAGATTTAAGCTTAGAAGGGTTAGAAGGCTTAGAAGGTTTAAAAGGGTTTGTCAAGGCTGGGAGGAGATCTGGAGATCTCTGGTTATATTCCATCAAAATGTAGCCTGCGAGCAAGCTCTCTAGGGGGTGGGGGGCGGGAGGGAGAAAGAGGAGAGAGCTTGCAACGATGTCTCAGAAATTTTCATTTCTGCGTTGAATTTTTCAATGCAAAATGCTGATTGGTGGATATTGAATTTGGTGCTTACGTCATTGCCCTTCGCGTGCGTCGTGTTGACAACACAAAAATGGTGGCGGAGTTTCTATTTGTGAAGGTTGCGAGAATTTCTCCAAATAACAAAGGTTTTCTCTGGAATAAAAACCCGAGCAAAGTCAAGCTGCCAATGCTTTACTTCAAAATAGCGATGTTCTTGCAGTTTAACCTACGAGATTTGGGACAAGTTTGATATTTCAACCTTTTGCAGCAATTGAAACTCTAAAGTCTATAAACATCAAACAATGTTAGTTGTTTGCCCATTGCAAAGTATCATTATCGATTACTTGATCGCAGAAGCAAGAAGAATGGGGATGCCTGCCGCTTCGATTGCCGATATTTCAGATGGAGAGTCAAGGTCGGCCAAATTTTAAGCTTTTGTTTGGTATTTGGCTCAGCCGAAAAAAATATGAACATCTTTCAGCTTACGCACTGACTCAATTCCGAGTGCTTCGGTACGGCGTTAGCAGCGAACTGCCAGTTTTTTAGGGCAACGTTCTTTAGAAGCGCAATGATTTCCTTTTGATCTGGCGCTCTCACGTCTGCTTTGCTACTCGTTCACAACATCACAAATTTCACGTGAGTTGAGTGTTCCATGAAACCACATTGTGGATATTGAGAATTGCGTCCTCGTTCTCAGAGACCCGGCTGCAAAATTGAGATCCTTCTGATTTCCTTGCACTGCTTCTTTTTTCCCTGGCCAGACCGTGTCAACCTTTCGACATTTTTTATGTCCAGAAGTTATTGCAGTCGGCAAGATTCGCTTGACCCTTGGGACGACGTTTGTGACCTCGACCTTTTGGTTAATCGGCTTTTAGTGTGCTCACAATTAAGTAAAATCCTTCACTAAATTTTCTGATTTTTGTGGCACTCGGTAGGCATACTCGATCAGAGAAACTATAGTTTTTGTCAGCAAGGATTCCCGTCTTTATCTGTATCTGATATTGTACCTTTCGCATGTTTGTTTACGTTTGCTATCGTTTCCGGTTTGCGCTGATTGGCCAAATTCTGACAGCTAGGACAGCAGGGAGCCGCAGTGAGTATTGGGGGCGGCATTCAAATTCCTGAGACATCGTTGCAAGCTCTCTCCTCTTTCTCCCTCCCGCCCCCCACCCCCTAGAGAGCTTGCTCGCAAGCTAATCAAAATGGTATACTGGGGGTTTAAAACTTGACACTGAGTCATTGTTGACTTAAGACTAGTACTGAGTTGAAGAAAGTTGGACTTTGAAGTTCTAAGTTCGCCCATGCCAAACTTGTAATGGGCAATTCCAGAAAATATCCATACCATACCACGGACAGCTTTTACAATTTCGGAAGGGGAGGGGTAGTTCACGATTATGGAATTCTGAGGGCATGGGGGGGGGGGGTATTTATGATTGGATATCCGAAGGCACTGGTGAATTCTACAGGTGGGATTTCTGGAGTAGAAAGTGTAGAGTGAGTTCCTTGAAAACGCTATTGTAGGGGACTTTTGTAGTTCGTAAATACAATTATCTAAGAACGTATGACCGCGGAAGCAGAAGACAAGCATCGATAGATCATGATACATTTCATGCACACTACATGAGGCATATGGGTTGAGAACACTTTTCGTACACACTACATGATGTATAAAAGGACACAACAAGACTCGACGGTCCTCGACAGTATATTTGACCGCTGAAAGATTTCAACTGTCTGAATTTGAGCTATTCTGCTTTGTAAACGTCAAAACAGCACAAGAAAACAAAGAGGAGTAAAACTGCCGTAAATGGTGTTTATTATTATTAAATAGCCAAATTCGAACTTAAAAAGAAGTTTTCACAGCCTGGCCACTAGCGGTAGGTTTTTCTTGTCGCTGAAGAGTAAAACTTGTCGCCTAGCGCTGCTAAATCACAGCCCTGAGGAGGTATAAATTTATGTTCATTTGTTCATATAGGCGTTGCTAAGTTGAAAGCGTACTTCCCAGGAAAAACCGGAAATTCTGAAGGGGAAGGGGGGTTCACGATTATGGAATTCTGAGGGCATGGAGGGGGGGGGGGGGTAACGCATTTTGGAATTCCGAAGGCAAGGGGGGGTTAAAACATGGAAGCCGTCTGTTGTTGGGTATGGATATTTTCTGGAATTTGCCAAATTGAATGGATCATCCGCGATGTCACTGGCCTGAGTTTGTTTTCATGTAACCTAATGTACCCAATTTCCTCATACTTTGCAACACTATGCAGCAAAGTTGTCTGAAATCAACTGTAAAACCTAAAAATAGTGGAACCCCAAAAATCCTCTAAACGAAAAAATGCAAGGCTGAATTTTTGCACCTTTAAAAGACCTAAAAGGAATTCAGTAAATATTATTATAAGGAAGAACAAAAGTATGAACTGAACGTTCAACATAGTATCTGCAGCAGCTTCCAAGATCTTGTTGTCAATCATACAGACACAAATTTTAGAAAAACAAAACTTAACTATACGATTAAAAAACGAATACTGCATGAAACACAGTACTTATAATTAACTCTGTGTGTGGCCTACATATAAAGGTACTAATTAAGTCAGGTAAAAATTGAAGAGCACACTGGGAAACGAGCATAAGTGCTGATTTCGTCTTAAAATTTTAAGAATAACTTTCTCAAAAGAAATCCAAATCTCTCCAAATTTGCTCTAATTTGGTCTATAGAGTTGAATGTAGTTCCATGCATGTTCCTTTTGTGATAAGATTAGGCTCAAATTCATTGAATTACATGTACTGTAGGCTTTTAAGCCTAACAAGTGAACGAACCGAAGTGACTATAATGAAATCAACAACACATCAGGTCTTCTTTAATTTATTTTTTTCTTGAGTTTTTCACAAAATTTCATAACGGATAGCTATTACATGAGTAAATAATATGGCTTTAGAGTCCCAGCTCACCTTCACTCTCATCGTCATCCTCTTCCTCCTCTTCAAACATAAAGTACCCAGCAGGACTTATGTGAGTACCAGCTGAGATTCTTGCAATCTGTGCTCTTAGATAGTTCATTTCATTTCCTGGAAATGGTGGATAGCTTACAATCTGTAAGAAAAGTTACTAAAGTTACTTAAAGTTCCTCCAAATGCAAGCAGCTTATCATTCTATTCTGCCATTTTCATAATTATTTTTTATTTTATGCAACGGTTCAATAGAAGATCTTCAGCTATAATGTCTCCTGCTCTTAGCTCCTTGTGACATGTCTGACATGACCAAAGTTGTGGTTTTGATACATTCTGTCACTGTATATTTTCTAATTTTTTTTTGTGTGTGGCGGGGGCATTGGGGTTATACTTTTCTTGTTGAACTAGCTTAAGTACATGGAAGATGGCCAGTAAACAACAAGGTTGGGAGATTCCCTTTTGTTCATGGGCAGCTTACTTTTCTTGACTGCAGCCACCTTCATCAAAGCTTAAAATGACAGCACTGAGTATTAATTAATATCCAATAAATATATCATTAAAAATCTTACTGGTGCATCCAGCCTCCCAGTAAAAAACTTCTTGATGCATCTAGCAGCCACTATTTGGGCAGGAGTGACAGCTGGAAGTTTAAGCCATGGCTTACCAGCTGAAAATAAACAATGAAAACACAATCTGTAAATATTAACACTGTTTCGTTAAGCTAGCTGACTGTATTGCAAAATAATGAAACAAGTACAAAGTAGATCGTTTGCTATTTTGGCTCCAAAAAGATGCTTGAATTATTTGCGTGATCATGGATGGTCTCAGGCCATAAATAAACAACCTTTTTACTGCTTTTTACATGTAGATCACTTTCTTTTGTTTTCGCTCGGATTTACAAGGTCTTTAAAGATCTTCAAAGATCTTGGCAAGAAAGTTGGGGATCCTTAAGGATCTTGGCAAGGATTTTTGAGGATGCTTAAAGATCTTGGCAAGAAATTTTGAGGATCCTTAAAGATCTTCATAAGGATCCTCATGAAGATCTTTGAGGATCTTTAAAGATCCTCAAAAGATTTTCACCAGGGTTCAGTTCCTTAAGGAAACATGCATCAATTTTTTCTAATGCAAAAAATTCCAGTAAATCTGGGCCAAAACAACAAAAAAGTGACTTGAGAACTCAACAAACTTAAGTCTACCAGAACAAATTACAAAATTCAGACACAGCTCCATCAACATGTCTCAGAACCTATAGCTAAACGATACCCAGGAGTTCATTTGACGGCAAATCCCCACTATGTGAAGGTAAAATAGGGGCAGCAAAGTAACATAATACACCTACGTTCAGTGGTGACAAAGAAAGTTCTCTTGTTAGTGCCAGTTCTGTTCTCCTCTTTAGGAATAACAGGAGGAGGTTTCCAGTCTGATTTGGGAGTGTCATCCTCATCACCACCTTCTTCATCTGAAACAAAATAAGTTATAACAATCAGTGAGTATGACGAACAACTAAAAATAAAAACAACGACAAAAACAACCAGTTATAAGTAGGACCAATTAAACTAACCTTCATCTCCTTTGTCCTCATCCTTTGGCTGGTCATCACCTTCACCTTCACCCTGCTTATTACACAATAAAACTGCTAATTATAAAATCTGTGTAAAATAACATCCTTGCAAAGGAGGTTGTGATGGACACAGTGAAAGTGAGATCATACAGATGCTGGATATTGTTAGCAGTACATGAGGGTATCGAATGGTCTCATTCAATTTTAAAGTGCTCGCAAAATTTGGCCTCTGCTCAAATTGCTCGAAAAAATTAAACGGGTGCTCGCAAAATTTTTGCAACTGCTCGCATTCTTGTTAACATGTGCTCGATTGTTAGAAATTTCGTTAATCCTCCTTTGTAGTTATTTTTTATACGTATATAAATGATAAATCAGTTATGCTATGGTTAAAACAACAACGGTGAAATATCCTTACCTCTGGCTTCAGTCTTTGAATCTTCTACTGAGTTCAGCCTGTAACTATAATTGTTCCATTTTGAAGGTGTCAGCCAGATTATTAGTAATTATTACTTGGCGCAAAACAACGTATCCTATTTTAAATGAAAGAGAGATTTACGAAGTACTCGAAGTGTTCGCTGGTTGCCATCTGTATTTTTCAAAAGACGCTCGCCATATCTGTATTTTCTAAAGTGCTCGCTGCTCGCAAGAAAAATTTGTCAACTGCTCGTGCTCGCAAAAATAAACACACTACTCGCATGCTCGCAAAGACCATTCGATACCCCTTACATGCATATGGTACGGTAAATTTATTTTCATGATTTAACTATCTACCACTGCAGGGTCTCTGAGGTTGGAGCAACCAAAAACTCTTTTCAACCTCCTTTAAGTTTGAATTTCCACCAATCATAGCTGATAATCAAGTAAAAAGACCCACATTCAATCAATAATATTAGTCATAAGTGATTCTGAACCAGTCTTAATTACCTCTTCCTCTTCCTCCTCCTCTTCTTCTTCTCCTTCTCTGTACTCCACTTCTGCTATGTAGTAGTTGGACTCAATTCCAAAAACTTTGCCTATGGAATATCAAGGCAAATCGCAAGGCATGCGAGGAAGACGTGTAAGGCACTCAGGTTAGCCTAAAATCACTCCGGTTAGCCTAAATAGCACTCAGGTTAGCTTAAATAGCTCCCCGGTTAACTTAACGGTTAGCAGTTTATGTTGGGGTTGTTCATGCCTCGCATGTTTTGTTATGCCTTACACGTCAGCCTCGCATGCCTCGCATGCCTCGTTGGCTTGCATATTGTATATGCACTCGCTTTAATTTGGGGATATACTTTTCAATTCCAAAAGTCATGATTAATACAAGCCAAGACCTCATCAAATGCTAAAATTATTTAGAACTTTATTAGTGCATGCACCAAATTGAAAAAAGAATAAATTAAATAAAATGTTATTTTCATACCCCAAAAGCGAACCATTTGTAATGGTTTGGTATCCACCAACTGCTTCAAGGCTAGAAATACTCTAAACATTTCTTCGCGACTTAGTCCAACACCAGCTTGTTCAAAGTAGAAAGTTAAATTCATAAGATCAGGAAGAGGAGTCTCTACATCTTCTTCTGTTTCTGGCTCTCCTCCCTCCCCATCTCCATCTTTCTACAAACACAAAGGATAATTGTTTTGTAACTAAAGCCCAGTTTACCATAATTTGCAGCTTGTGTAGGTTAAACCATGAGATTAGCTTAGTAAGCAGTATTAATTAACAATGTACTCATGACTATAAATGTCTGACCAGCTATTTAACGTTTGGCTGATTTGGTTTTAAGTTCCCAGTGAATAAGATACACATTTTGAAACCTGATCTGGGGTTGAAATGGTTGCCTGTTAGTAAGCTGCAGTCCAGTTACAGTACCAGTTCAAAGGTTTGAGCAAGCAAAGTAACAAAAACCATTAATTTCTTAGCAAGGGTGAACCCATTCGTGTGCAAGTCAGTGGAGCTTATCAATCACTAAGCTGCCAAAATGAAAGTAGTTTATTATTATCTAATTAAACTTGACGAGCTTGGACCAAGACTAAAAACAGTACCTGACCTTCTGTTCAAAGTGTTTCATGATGCCTGGGGGATGGGAGGCCCCAATTGGGTATTTTGAACAAAATAAAGACCTTCAAGGTACCAAAATCTCATTTTGAGGATGTTGGTTCAAATTAATTTTCACCCCTAAGAGGTACCAAATTTAAATATAAATTATACTAAAAGAACAACACATTAACTGAAACTCTGTATACTCTTTTATTGAGCAGTCATGCATCAAAATTATAAGTCAAAAATAAACTCAGTTGACTGGCAAAATTTAATGTGGCTAAATAAATAAAAAAAGGCAAAGTTAACCACTAGCCGATTAGCCTCCCACGCAGTCGTTTTTAGGGGAATCGTATAACCTCCTCCCCACAAACGCCTGCTTACCCAAGCGCCACATTCCTTTCCGCCGCTAAGCCAATCACAGTGAACCTTCTAAAATCTGGAAGGTTGACCTTGACCTCAGAACGCCTCTCGCGGGAACAGTGAAAAAAATCACAATGGAGACAGAACTTGACCGAGCTTACGTGAGCTTTTAGCACCGTGTGCCTTAAATTCAAAATTTCTCGTGTAAATGCCTATCAACTGACTGCAATAAAAAAATTCGTGACGGGAAATAGCGATATTTTCGTCAATTTGCCGACTGGTTACGCAAAGTCGCTTCAATATTTATCAAGCTTTGCCTTCAATCTTGTCGACCTTGTCGGTGTGGAGGAAACGGAAATATTACCCGATATGTTGGTAAACTTTAAAGGTTTTGCAGTTGAAACTCGCTTTGTTGTTGTAATTCGTTCGGGGGCATGTGCGACATTTTCCACAAGGACCACAAGTTGATCGGCTCTTTGTCGTTTAACTTTCCGTTTAATAGTCTTTAATGGACTGATAAATACTGCAGATCTCCCTTTGATACCTTCTACATTCTTCTTTGCTTTCTCGAATCGAGTTAGTCTGTCGTAGCACTTCGTGCAAACAAACAAATCTGCTCCAGAGTTTCCGCACCCATAAGAGGCGATATCTTCACCGATTGTCAACTCGATCAGGCGAGGAAGATTGATTACACTTTCCCAAAGATTTTGACTCTCCCAGCAGTGTCAAAACGTCGCACAAGAAGCGCTTGCATTCACATTCGATATTTATTTTGGTGTTTCAGCCATGACCAGCCATTCCAGAAGTGAAAAAATATATATATTCCAACTTAACTCCCGCATCTCTCAAGACTGTAACAGAGACTGTAAACACTGTACACAAAGCTCGCGGGAAACGGAAGCGACCATTGTAACCAGCAATTTGATTTGATGTCATTTAACAATGCCTCGATGGCGATTGGCTAGGGTGCTTGGGGAGTAAAACAATGGGAAAGGAATGTGGCGCTTGGGTAAGCAGGCGTTTGTGGGGAGGAGGTAATACGAGTCCCCTAAAAACGACTGCGTGGGAGGCTACTAGCCGATGTGATCAATATTTTTTCCCCTTGGTGTCTGACTGATCTGTTGGGTAATTTCAGGGGCTAATCAGTGTTAATCACATTTGCATTTGCTTTGCTAGAGCTGATCTTGGTGGATCTTTTAATGTGAATCATTGCAAATTCTGGCTTCCTCCCCTCCCTCCCTTTTGGTGTAAGGGTGCAGATAAGTAATTTTTTCGTGCAGGGGTGGTTCCCACTTGCAGGGTTGTCAGGGATACCTCCCTGGCCTCTGCCTGGACTGCGTCAGGTCCCCGGCCAACACCTTAGGCACCAGTTCCCAAGCTCATCTCAGCAGTGAGTTTATTAATTAACTGTAAGAATGGTCAGTTTAAATTAATAACGCCCTTTGTGGTACAGTCCAAATTTTAGTACAAATAATTCATGATCACCATGTCATGTCAATTAATTTTATATGGAAGTCCCCAGCCATAAGAAATCAAATGTATACACTCAAACAAATAAATAATTCCTTACAATTCTTAATAGCCACGTAGTGGACACAATATTATTATTGAGGTATGCCTTATCATTATTTATCTGTATATTAGACTTAATAATTATCTGTCTACCGGCTAAGACTTCAATGACATAATGGGTCAACTCACCTCAAATAACTTCTGGTGTACTTCGGCAACTTCCTTGCTTTCCTTATCATCACTAGGTTCCTGTCATTAGTTAAACACTGACAATTAACCCTTTCACTGCTACAAGGATGTTAACTGAGTACGTCCTGTATCAGATTACTCATATGCTATGAGGACGTACTCAGTACGTCCTAAGTTACAGTGCTTCTATGAATAATACCGCACATAGCAAAAACAATCAAACCGCATATAAATAAACTTATGAGGGCCTGGTAAAGACTGGTACATTTGGTGACAGATACATGACCGAAAAAACCTACAAGATTTGTTTTTCCTGTCAACTGCAAATTATCCGCCATCTTGGATTTCCACGTGTGGTTTTTGGGTGAATTTTGTGATTACTTCATCTTTTTTCACTTGAAACTTACAAGTAATGGGTGGATACACAGCTGACGATGTTCTAGAGAGGCTTTGAAACGATTCTGCTGACCCGTAAGACATTTTTGGCAATGAATTTGACGACGAAAGTGATGAAGATTATTGCGACGAGTCTGGTCCGCACATGGGTAAAAAAATGGCCCACAGCAAAAGGGTTAATAAATTATTGTTACTTAATATCAACCCTCAAAGGCCAGTTACAGGGCTCTCTTAGTGAATAGGCATCAGAATTCTTGTACCACAGTTTCTTCAACATTCAACGCATCATTTTGGGCCAAAAGAGACCTGCAACTCGAAGTAAATTTGTTGATCTTTAAGCTATGTCAAATTTGGAGAGTTCAACAATCCACTTATGCTCTCTCTCAGTGGATTTGGCGGGCCAACTGAATGTCCTTTGCCATGATGGTGACGCACAATAGTAGATTACCATAAACTTTTCATGATCATAACTTCTACTTGCACATGACTACTCAATTTAAAACCAATATTTTATGTCAGCTCTTTACCAGAAAACAAGATTGGAAAACCCCAAAATGTTTTTATTGACATTGATGGTAACTTGTTGGAAAGAATCAGATCATCACAACAAATTCCTTTTAACTTAAATGAGGATGTGCTATGCACGTCCAATACACCCAACCTCAGTCAAGTTGTCTATAGGTGCTGATGAATTAAGTGTCACCAGAAGTCAGGTCACCACAAATAAGAGATTAAAAGGAAACCCGAGTATATAATACCAAAAAATGAAGTCCTTTCTCATTCTTAAAGTGTGTCAGCTGGCAGTAACATTCATCTAATGAATAACAATCATGACATGGCTTCCGGTGAGTCAAATCGGTTCCATCCTTTATAGTCGATGTGACTCAGTTTGAGTGTATAATGACAATCCTCAGATGTGCTTGACTTGAAAAGGTCTGTAACCCATAACACATGTTACAGCTGAGTGTGCTTGACGAGACCTTGGTGTTTCAAATAAACTAGTTGCATGGTCTATAATTTTCTCAAGTTGATGTTAAAAGCAAAACTTAATGATAACCCTGAAAAGCTATAATTTATGATGGAAGGGCTGGAAGATGGAAGCCCCAGGCACACTGTACAATGCTGCAAACAGCAAAGGTGTGTGCCTTCATACACGATGCTATATCATTTTAGTTTGAAATTGTAAATTTGTACACAAAGCTGTATGGGGAATTGAAGTTACAACATACCTCTGACTCTTCCTCTCCTTCAACCTTTTGTGTTTTGATACCTTTACTGATATCTTCAAAGACATCTACGTTTGAACAAAAAGGTGACCATCATTAGGAAAACAGGAAAATAATTTAAACGGCTTAAATTAAGCTTATGTATTAAAAACCATATAAGCTTAAGTTTATATAAAGGCATTGAGGATAACTCAACTGACATCACGTTGTGTTTTAACATCAACTTACCTACACAGTGTTTTGGTCTCTCATCTAAGATTTTGCTTAACACTTCACTTAGATGATCATATCTGGATACAAAAGCAACCGATAAAATTAGCCGTGGAGAGAAAATTTCGAGCTCAGTCTTCAAAAACAGCCTCTCTCCGGACGCAAAAGTGATCCTGAATATTATACACACTTACAGATTTTTGTTTGATATGGAACTTGTTTTCAGAAGAAAAGCTTTTGCTTTTTCTACTTCTCCCTGCATGTTAAATATTATCGTGTGAAGCAACCATAAGATAACACAACTGCATACAGAACTTACTCAGAGAAAAACATGGCGGAAGTTCCCATGGTAACCGAACATACTAGTTTCCAGTATTTTTCAGACTTTCACTTTTCCAAGATGGCGTCGGGTAATCGAGAAGTGATTGCTATTACCGGAGTTTCCACAGGCTTGGGTCTTGCTATGGTAAAATGGTTTATATCCAGGGGCCATATAGTGGTAGGGTGTGCACGATCAGCTGAAAAAATTAGTCAGTTGAACGAAGAGTTTTGCAAAGGAAACAAACCCAAACAGTTTACTGTTGTTGATGTTGCGGATGAGTCAGAGGTGAAACTTTGGGCAGAAGACTCAGTTTCTCGTTTCGGACCACCAACTTTTCTTCTCAACAACGCTTCTATCACAGCCAATAACTCAGACTTGTGGCAGGTCCCCAGTGAGGAGTTCAACAATGTAATTGATGTCAACATCAAGGGTACAATGAACGTGATTCGCCATTTTCTTCCAGAAATGATCAAAGCCAGAAAGGGCGTGGTCGTTAATTTCAGTTCCGGTTGGGGGAGGAGTGTTTCGCCACAGGTGGCTCCTTACTGTGCTACCAAGTGGGCCATAGAGGGGCTGTCTAAAGCAATGGCCCTGGAACTACCACATAACTTGACTTGTGTACCCCTAAATCCTGGAGTCATTAACACCCCTATGTTGCAGATCTGCTTTGGAAAACAAGGTGCAGCGATGCATGGTACACCGGACGAATGGGCAGAGACTGCCTGCCCATTTATTTTGTCAATAGATCACTCTCAGAATGGGAGAAGCCTCACTGCTCCATAGACCTAGTGACATGCTCACATACCTGTATGCTTCATGCACTCTGTATGTATTGAAGCCCTGATAGACGCTGAAAGGTAAATTTTTTTAGTCAGGGCAATGGTTCCTGAAGAAATTGAGTGTTACAAGGAAAACATTTCGGCAAATCTGACAAAAAGAACAAGTGATCTAAAAAGTAATTAGTCAAAGAGTACAAGCTGTCCCTTATTGTTCTTAAACCATGAGAATGCGCACAACAAAAATTTCCCGCGAGGAAACGTGATTCACAGAGGGAAGTGCCACATCTAAACATGGATGCAATTTAAAAAATGAGGGACTGCTTGTAGTGAAAAAAAAGTGCGACAAATTGGTTATTCCCTGAGCCTTCAAATAAAGACCCCCCCCCCCCCCCCCACAAAAAAGAAAAAATAAATAAATAAAAGATCAGCATTACATTCAGTTGATGCACAATTAATGCTGGATATCATTTAAAATTGACCCATTACAATACTAGTAATCTAAAACTGGTTTGATTACAAGACTATAGGAACAGTTTATTGTATAAATCTGAGAAAAAGGTTCTGTAGCAAGGGATCATGGAAGCATATGCCAGTAAAAGGAGGTGCATAATTTTTTGTACATTTACTGGATACTGGCTTGCACATTTCAAACTCTGCTAGACTCTTGATCTCTTCACAATGTGATTGAAATCATGTCCAGTCTTTGTCATTTTGTTCTCAACCTGGTTCTCAATTAAAGCATTCCTGTCATAGTCTTAATATTCATAGTCCTGAATATTGGTAAGTGAATCATTTGTGTTTACCTTGTATTTTGCATTAATAAAAGTTATTTATGTATATTCTTTTTTTGTGAAAACCTGACCAGGCCCCATTTTTAATGTACAGAGTTACATCAATGCCAACTTAGAACATCTAGTGCTGCTTACATTTTAGACTCTTTCCTTCCAATGCTCCATCAAACAGTTTGCTGTCTTACCATCCTTCTGCAAAATTATTGTCACTTTCTTGAATAATACACCATTCTAATTCATTCACCAGGGTGGAAATATACCATCACGTTCATTTCATATACCACACGTTTGACATTTAAATCCTAGCAGTATGCAGGATATTTGTCCCATGAACCTTTAATCAATGTGCTCTATAAAACTGTAGCGAAAATTTAAAGATATAATATTAAAACAGCATACGTATCGTAGAGGCATACAGGTGTAGAGTAGAGTTGAAATAATATGGGTTATAGAAAATTAAAACAGCATACGTATTGTAGAGGCGTACAGGTGTAGAGTAGAGTGAAACAGTATGGGTTACAGAAAATAGCATAAGTATTGTAGAGGCGTACAGGTGTAGAGTAGAGTGAAACAGTATGGGTTATAGAAAATAGCATAAGTATCGTAGAGCCGTACAGGTGTAGAGTAGAGTTGAGAGGAATGGGTTATAGAAAATTGAAAAAGCATAAATATAGTACAGGCGTACAGGTGTGGATTAAAATAGTATGGATTATAGAATTGTAGAATAAAATACATACAGCTGTAGCCAAAAAATTCAAGATATAAAATAAGAGACTGTACAAATAGTAGAGTAGTACATGCATAGAGGAGTAGAAGGAAATATTTCTCTCTAGAATTGTAGAATTAAATACCTCACACAGCTGTAGCGAAAAATTTAAGATATAAATTAAAATGGCGTACATATAGTAGAGGCGTACAGGTGTAGATGGAAATATTATGGATTATAGAATTGTAGAATAAAATACATTATAGAGCTGTAGCGAGAAAATTGAAAATATAGATTAATATACATATAGCTGCTGAAAAATAAAGTTTAAGCAACTTTTGATAAAGATAAATATAACAATGTGAAGGGTGTTGAATAATGAGGTAAATTTATAGAACGATTTTTTTACAAGAATAGGTAGTGGGATATGAAAGATTATTGCTGTGCGTAATACTTAAAGTATAATTTTTCACTTTAATGAGGCGTTTTCATGAAAAAAAAAATGACTGAAAGTAAATACGTTATATGTTGAGAGATTAGGAAATATTAAGTGTTAAATATTAAAGTTGAAATGTTATATGTTTCCACGTTTCCAGATGTTTCCATGGCAACAAAATGTAAACTAAAAAGAGCAATGTGTAGAGTGAAAAAGAGAGAGAAATTAGAGGAAGTATGTAGTTGTACAGCAGAACAACTATACGCAAACTTCTACGCTTATGTGAGTGGCCAAAAACGGGCCACATTTGCCCACGAGTCTCCTGTAGCTCAGTGGTAGAGCATCCGAACTAGTAATCGGAAGGTCTTAGGTTCAACTCCTGGTAGGAGCACTCAGATTTCTTTTTCTGAGTATGCCTGTGTCACTTTCTAGAATAATACATCATTCTCATTCATTCACCAGGCTGGAAATATACCATCAGGTTCATTTCATGTTTACATGTATTGTTAGTATAAACCCATAGGTAGAAGCAAAGACTTAGAAAAACATTTGACTATAAAAAATTGCGATAAAACGTTTCGTAAAAACATTATAAAAAGGTTTAAAAACACGACGTTTCGATGTACATTACATCATTATCAAGAGAAATTAAAAATGCAAGATTGCGGCTATAAATACAAAAATGGACAATAGATATTAATTAAAATAGTAGCATTGAAAAATGCTACCGGTTAAACAAAAAGTTTCGCACGTATAGAGTCCGTTTGAGTGTTCAAGCAAGGCTTAAGTTTCTTGATGTACAGCATTTCAAATACCAAACAATCAAATTTGCTCTGACACTTTCTCAAGATGTTAAAATGGCCCTGATTCAATAGGTGTTTGCTCCCGTGAGCTTCAAGAAAATGTTTGCCAATTGCCGAGTTCTTGTGCTCAGCAACGCGTTGAAAAAGGTGTCTGGCTGTATAGCCGACATAATCTGCATCGCACAGATCACATGCAAAATAGTAAACAACGCATTGCTGATTCACAATCGACGGCTTAACTTCCCTAGGCTTAAGATCATGTTCTAATTTCCTACTAACAAAAACTGGCTGCAATATGGGGCCAATCTTATTACTTGAGTCGTTAAATTGCCTGCGAACCGCATTGGCAGCTACTTGATCCTTAAAAGGAAGGATAATTCTGATCTTACGACCAATTTTCAGTCGCCTAGATTATCCTAGGGCTCTCATAGATTCCATCATTAGTGATTTTCTT